>NC_034191.2:65644559-65874559 GCF_002021735.2 Oncorhynchus kisutch | reverse complement strand
GAATCCGAAGTCAAATGTCTACTGTTTGCTGGTGATCTGGTGCTTCTGTCACCAACCAAGGAGGGCCTACAGCAGCAACTAGATCTTCTGCACAGATTCTGTCAGACCTGGGCCCTGACAGCAAATCTCAGTAAGACCAAAATAATTGTGTTCCAAAAAGGTCCAGTCGCCAGGACCACAACTACAAATTCCAACTAGACACTGTTGCCCTTGAGCACACAAAAAACTATACATACCTCGGCCTAAACATCAGCGCCACAGGTAACTTCCACAAAGCTGTGAACGATCTGAGAGACAAGGCAAGAAGGGCATTCTATGCCATCAAAAGGAACATAAATTTCAACATACCAAATAGGCCCTGGCTAAAAATACTTGAATCAGTCATAGATCCCTTTGCCCTTTATGGCTGTGAGCTTTGGGGTCAGCTCACCAACCAAGACTTCACAAAATGGGAAAAACACCAAATTGAGACTCTGCATGCAGAATTCTGCAAAAATATCCTCAGTGTACAACGTAGAACACCAAATAATGCATGCAGAGCAGAATTAGGCCGATCCCCACTAATTATTAAAATCCGAAGCGATTCCCAAACCTTCCATAACAAAGCCATCACCTACAGAGAGATGAACCTGGAGAAGAGTCCCCTAAGCAAGCTGGTCCTGGGGCTCTGTTCACAAACACAAACACACCCCACAGAGCCCCAGGACAACAGCACAATTAGACCCAACCAAATCATGAGAAAACAAAAAGATAATTACTTGACACATTGGAAAGAATTAACAAAAAAACAGAGCAAACTAGAATGCTATTTGGCCCTAAACAGAGAGTACACAGTGGCAGAATACATGACCACTGTGACTGACACAAACTTAAGGGAAGCTTTGACTATGTACAGACTCAGTGATCATAACCTTGCTATTGAGAAAGGCCGCCATAGGCAGACATCGCTCTCAAGAGAAGACAGGCTATGTGCTCACTGCCCACAAAATGAGCTGAACTTCCTGACCTGAGAGAGAGAGAGGGGTAGAGAGACTGTGAGAGGGCAAGAGAGAGATAGAGAGAGGGGTAGAGAGAGAGAGAGAGAGAGGGGGTTAGAGAGACAGTGAGAGGGCGAGAGAGAGAGAGAGAGAGAGAGAGAGAAAGAGAGAGGGGTAGAGAGACTGTGAGAGGGCAAGAGAGAGATAGAGAGAGAGAGAGGGGTAGAGAGACAGTGAAAGAGCGAGAGAGAGATAGAGAGAGGGGTAGAGAGACAGTGAGAGGGCGAGAGAGAGAGAGAGAGCGAGAGAGAGAGGGGGGGGTAGTGAGACAGTGAGAGGGCAAGAGAGAGGGGTAGAGAGAGAGAGGGGGTAGGAGAGATAGCGAGAGGGGTAGAGAGAGAGAGAGAGAGAGAGGGGTAGAGAGACAGTGAGTGTTTTTTTCCCCTCTGGGTGCACATGTGACATGCTGGTAAAAATGTGGTAAAAGTTTGCCTGCATTAAAGCCCCTTGCATCTAGGAGCGCCACTTCTGGGTGAGCATTTTCTTGTTTGCTTATGGCCTTATAGAGTTGGATGAGTGCGGTCTTAGTGCCAGTATTGGTCTGTGGTGGTAAATAGATGGCTACGAATAATATAGGTGAGAACTCCCATGGTAGAGAGTGCGATCTACATCTTATCATAAGGTACTCTACCTCAGGCGAGCTAAACCTCAAGTCTTCTTTAATATTAGACATTGCGCACCATCTGTTATTGATAAATAGACACACACCCCTCGTCTTACCAGACTGTTCACTGTTCTGCCGGTGCATGGAAAATCCTATTATCTGCGTCGTCGTTCAGTCACGACTCGGTGAAACATAAGATATTACAGTTTTTAATGTCCCGTTGGGAGGATACTTGTAATTGTAGGTCATCCAATTTTATTTTACAATGATTGCATGTTAGTTAGCCAGTAGAACGGATGGCAGTGGGAGTTTACTCGCTCGCCCACGGATTCTCAGAAGGCATCCCAACCTGCGCCCCCTTTTCCTGCATCTTTTCATCACGCAAATGACAGGGATTTGGGCCTGTTGCCGGGAAAGCAGTATATCCTTCTCGTCTGGACCAATTAAAAGAAAAAGCTGTCCAGAAGTCATTTTCGGTCATAAGAGACGGTAGCAGCAACATTGTGTGCAAAATAAGTTTCAATCTACACAAAAAAAAGAACAATGTTTAGTAAAACGTATGTAGAATATCATGAATATCATGCTTCGCATATATAACTAGCTATCTAGGTTAAATATGAAGTTGTCGCTCAACAACATCAAGTTTATCGGGTATCCTACTAAAGCACGTAGCTAACATTAGCTATCGTATTTAGCTAAAGTAAAGGCACGGCAGGCTGCAAATAACTATCTTTTCAAAGATATACGATTAAATAACCGTGATCATTTTGAGGCCAAGAAAATACTAGTTACATTTGAACACTGCAGGAGATTCTTTGCTCGTCTTCTTTCCTTTGTTTTTGTTTACTTTCAGAGAGCTATCAAATCTCAAAGCCCTGCTTTCATCCATTTTGAATGCAAAACTTTACAGTCCATTCATACTACATAAGAAGCCAAAAAGGTATGACATCCGGGCATTTAAAGCATACTTGATTTTGAAATGTCACATACTATTCTTTACATATTAAAACAGCCTACTATTTAGGATGCTAGTATGGGTATTCGCACACAAACATTGTTTTTGGCCTTCTGTGTCCTCAGTCTCCGTTGAGACTGTCTGACCGAGAGATGAGCGTTGTTGCTGTGAGGGAGGAGTCAGAGGTCAAACTGGACATGAGGGTCACGCTTCCTCTCACTTCCCTTATCTCTGAACAAAATAATGCTACAAAAGAAGCCTCTGTCTGTATTTGTGCCTTTGTTTTCATGTCAGTGTGTCTGTGTGCCTGTGTGTGTTCGTGTATGTGTGTCTGTGTGCCTGTGTGTGTGTTCGTGTATGTGTGTCTGTTCGTGTATGTGTGTCTGTTCGTGTATGTGTGTCTGTGTGTGTTTATCTCTGAACAAGCTCTCTCCACGGAAAGGGAGAAGAAGAAATTACTACTCCTGAATTACAGTTTAAACACCGCTTCACTGTGTAAGAAAAATGTGATTGACTGGGTATCGAACACAGTTCATCAGTGACACTCAAGACCATGTTAGCCCACTGAGCTAAAGCCTAGGCATTAGCACTGGGAGTTAACACAAGTCCTCAAGTCTTAAATGCTATTTCAAGAGGCCTCATTTCTCCCCTCAGTGGTTTGAAGGCCTTTACAATAGAGTCTATTCTGGCTCTGTCCCATACTGCCTGCCAGCCCAAAGGGCGGCCAATTTAGGCAGGGGTACTCGCTCCATCGGATTAGCTGATAGGCTTCTTAATGCCCATTCACAAGGCTAATCACTAGTCACAGATGGGCTGGGACCAAGTATATCTGGCCCCTCCCATCAGAGATAAACACGCATGAACGTTCACAGACAAACACACACACAAAAGCTTGGATTAAGGTCCCCAGGTGTTGATATAGCCTGATGTAAAATAGTCTTTCAGGATCTCTCCTTGGCTAGCCTGTCTTAGAAGCCTTAAACTTCTTACGGCTGAGATCCCGTTAACGGGAACAGCCAGTGAAAGTGCAGGGCTCCAAATTCAAAACAACAGAAATCTCATAATTAAAATTCCTCAAACATACAAGTATTTTACACCATTTTCAAGATAGAATGGTTGGTAATCCCACCACAGTGTCCGATTTAAAAAAGGCTTTACGACGAAAGCACACAATCTGATTATGTTAGGTCAGTACCTAGTCACAGAAAAACACAGCAATTTTTCCAGCCAAAGAGAGGAGTCACAAAAAGCAGAAATATAGATAAAATTAATCACTAACCTTTGATGATCTTCATCAGATAACACTCATAGGGCTTCATGTGACACAATACATGTATGTTTTGTTCGATAAAGTTCATATTTATATCCAAAAATGTCAGTTTACATTGGTGCGCTACGTTCAGTAATGTTTTGCTTCCAAAACATCCGGTGATTTTGCAGAGAGCCACATCAATTTACAGAAATACTCATAATAAACATTGACAAAAGATACAAGTGTTATGCATGGAACTTTAGATAAACTTCTCCTAAAGGCAACTGCTGTGTCAGATTTCAAAAAAGCTTTACCGAAAAAGCACACCATGCTATAATCTGAGTACAGTGCTCAGAGACCAAAACAAGCCATACAGATATCCGCCATGTTGTGGAGTCAACAGAAGTCAGAAATAGCATTATAAATATTCACTTAGCTTTGATGATCTTCATCGGAATGCACTCCCAGGAATCCCAGTTCCACAATACATGTTTGTTTTGTTCGCTAATGTCCATCATTTATGTCCAAATACCTCCTTTTTGTTCGCGCCTTTAGTTCACACATCCAAATTCACGATACGCAGGCCAGACGAAAAGTAAAAAAATTCAATTACAGTTCGTAGAAACATGTCAAACGATGTATAGAATCAATCTTTAGGATGTTTTTAACATAAATCTTCAATAATGTTTCAACCGGAGAATTCCTTTGTCTTTAGAAATACAATGGAACGCAGCTACCTCTCACGGGAGCGCGCCTGAATGAGCTCATGGCACTCTACCAGACCTCTTACTCAATCAGCTATCATTCTATCCTCCTCCACAGTAGAAGCCTCAAACAAGGTTCTAAAGACTGTTGACATCTAGTGGAAGCATTAGGAAGTGCAAACGGACCAAATTTACACTGTATCTTGGATAGGCAATGACTTGAAAAACTACAAACCTCAGATTTCCCACTTCCTGGTTGGATTTCTTCTCAGGTTTTTGCCTGCCATATGAGTTCTATTATACTCACAGAGATCATTCAAACAGTTTTAGAAATGTGTTTTCTATCAAAATCTACTAATAATATGCATATCTTAGCTTCTGGGCCTGAGTAGCAGGCAGTTTACTCTGGGCACCTTATTCATCCAAGCTACTCAATACTGCCCCCAAGCCATAAGAAGTTTTAACAAAGGTTCTAATGCTCCACACCAAACCAACACACACCGATGTTCTCACTGTTCTCACCTAAGGGGCTAAAGAAACATGACTGTTGTGAAAACTGCAATCTCACAGAGATACCAAGGCCAAAAAAACTCATATCTGGCAGATAGAAACATCCCCAGAAAAGACTGAAAGAAGCGAAACAGACGTGTGTTCAGTGTGTGGGAGTTGTTTGTTTCTCATATTTGTTGACTAGTGAGGGAGTTTGTTCCCAGCGTCACATAGAGAAGCACTGTGGTTTGTGTTAATATTTCAGTGTGTGCTCTCAAAGACAGTTGAGACTTTGTCTGTTCGTGTACAATGACAGTCTGAGTATTCGGACAGAATGCTAGAGGTGTGACTTGAAACCGTTGAATTCACTGATCCTGCTTTCCTTCAAATTGTTTTCTCTACTGAGCAGCTATGTTCTCCTGCTAGTGAATAAGTCTGGACTTATGAGTAATTAAACCATTGGAAACAGTTATCACTGTCTTCTGGAATTTAGAGGTGTCAGTGTGTGTACGTCTATGTGTGTGTGTCATATGTGTCCTGTACCTGTGACCAGTTCTCGTATCTCCACGTCTCCCGTCTTGCGTAGCAGGCGTACGAGGGCAGGTATGCCCCCAAAGTTCTTCAGGGTGATCTTGTTGTCGTCGTTGGCCTTGCCGTAGACCAGGTTCCTCAAGGCTCCACAGGCACTGCGGTGGACCTCACTCATACGGTGGTCCAACAGGTCTACCAGCAGCTGGATCCCACCCTGACGACGAATCTGATGATTAATCAGACAGAGAAAGAGAGAGAAATAGTGGTGAAAAAGGTCAGTAACCTTGCTTGAAGACGTGTTGGCTTCCCAAGCAAATGCCTCAGCGGTACACAGATGGGCTACATTGAAGAAAATAGCCACTTGCTGTCATCGATTGTAAAAAACTGTTGAGTTTGAAAACTACTAGTCAAACTAATAAATCAAACTGATAACAAATTAAACCATTTAGGGGAGGGGTGGTAGGCTTAGGGGAAAATAATAATAAAGGAAAATATATTTAAGAAATAAGAACATTTATATATGGGGGAATGGAAATGATGCAGACAATTATATTGATAGAACCCACAATCTATCTGCAATATTTAAGCTGATTTACCCGTAAAAAAATACAAAAATAAAATAAAAACACAATTCGAAATGAAACCTCAAAATGTAAATTCTAATCATGTACACTCAGTGATTTCCAGAGAGATGAGACAGACAAGAACTTCAAACTGTTTTTCCAGCAGTCTCGCCCTCCAGGAGTTACAATCCTAACCTTCCCCCGCTGGTGTTACAGACATAGCCTTCCCCCACTGTTTCACAACAGGGCCTTCTGGAACCATCAGGGGGCCAATGAGCAGAGAGAAAGGAGGGTTCCAACCAGTCATCAGGGAGTTATAATGATCCTAGATCTCGGTAGTGGTTCACAGGAGGTCATTAACCATAGAAACATTTATATGTCCTTAACAACCAACTGGTGAATATTTGGAGTTGTGTGTTTGTGTGTTTGTGTGTGTATGTGTGTGAGTGCATGCGTGCGCGTGTCTTAGATCCTAAACAAATTTGTGCACAAAATGTGAGAAAAATAACATTTCTGTGTGTATGCTAAATTTCTGGGATCTTTAATTTCAGCTCATGAAATATGGGACCAACACTTTACATGTTGCGTTTATATTTTTGTTCAGTATAAATAGTGTTCATATTTCCTGCTATAAAGAGCTGCTGGTCCAGATTACAAGTGCCTTTCTCCTTTAAATGCTTCGTCTGTTCTTGACCTGAACCTTCTACACACAAACCTTAGATAGCATCCCCACACAGAGGGAGAGACAGAAACAGAGAGAGAGAGGAAAAGGTAGAAAGGGAGTGAGAAGGGAATGAAAGAGATAAGAGGGAGAGTGAGAGTGAAGGTGAAGGGAAAACAGTCAGGGAGAGAGAAAAAGAAAGGCAGAGAGGAGAGAAGGGGCAAGGAAAGGTTACAAGAGCTGTTTGACAACATTGCAGAAGTTTATCTCTCCAAATTAATTTCAGTTATCTTTTCAATTAAGCCGGATTAACACTGAACTGAATACTAAACAAACCACATACATTGATACTCAAAAACATCCCTCTCCTCTCCTCGCTTCACTCATCTTCTCTCCTCTCATCTCCTCTCCCCTCTCCTAGCCTCTCTTCTACCCCCCCACTCCCCCCACATGACACGTACAGCCACTAAGGGGACAATACTCTTGATGATCTAATAATCCACATAAAAGTGCATTGTCTCCATACCTAGGAGCAGTATATAACGGTGATTATGCTGTGGATTGATTCGTTTGTGACCTGCGGTTTCATGGCGGGCATAGCTACTGCACTACATTTACCGCTAGTAGTTAGTGTTTGCTACAGCTGCTTGGCACGGGTGGAGTGGGAATTGTGGGAAATGTGATCGGCTGGCTTCGGGATACGGGAGACCATGACAGGAACGCCAAGCTGGGAATGTGTGGAAAGTGTGGCAACGTTCATAGCCATGTGTGTGAGCCTTTGTTACAGATCTGTACATTACACACACAATTTGCTTTTCTGACTTTATTGTCCCTGTGAGGAGATTTTGTTGCAGTATCATGTATACGTTTAAATACAACAGACAACAAATTGACAATACAGCGACCCTAGTCTCTGTCAGATTACCCTGCGTTTTCCACGTTTGCATTTGGGTTTGTAATCCACTCGCAGACAATCAGGGATTAGGCCATTGGGACACATTCCGTTCATGTTTGAGTTGCATTGTAGTAGGAACTCTCTGCTGTTTTAGATTCCGCTGCCAGCAGCGTTTCCATAACTGAGTCCGTTTTATATGGCGGTTTTGGAGCAGTGTGTCACGAATACCACCGAAGGTGGCTCCCCTTCCTCCTCGGGTGGCTCTCGGCGGTCGTCGTCGCCGGTCTATTAGCTGCCACCGATCCCTTTTTCCTTTTCGTTTGTTTCTGTCTAATTGTTTTCACCTGTTCCTTGTTGGGGTTTTGGGATGGGTGTTATTTAAGATAGTTTTGCCCGCTGGTGTTTGTGTGGGCTTGTTGGTTTGTTACGTTTGGTGATGTATCGTGTTTGTTTTGGGTTTTCGCTGTCCAGTGTTTGTAACTAGGTTTTGGGTTTGTTTAGCGCCAGTGTTTTAGGGCATTCACCCATGTTTGGACCTGTTACGTTTTGAAGGACATTAAAGCGTTTTTCCCGTTCACTTCGCTCTCTGCATTTGACTCCTCACTCATCACTGACCCGACGTTACACAGTGGCTTCTTCCTTCCTGAGCGGCCTTTCAGATTAAATCACATTGGAGGATTTTCTATGAATTTATTTGCAAATAATGGTGGAAAATGAGTATTTGGTCAATAACAAAAGTTTATCTCAATACTTTGTTATATACCCTTTGTTGGCAATGACAGAGGTCAAACGTTTTCTGTAAGTCTTCACGAGGTTTTCACACACTGTTTCTGGTATTTTGGCCCATTCCTCTATGCAGATCTCCTCTAGAGCAGTGATGTTTTGGGGATGTTGCTGGGCAACACGGACTTTCAACTCCCTCCAAAGATTTTCTATGGGGTTGAGATCTTGAGACTGGCTAGGCCACTCCAGGTCCTTGAAATGCTTCTTACGAAGCCACTCCTTCGTTGCCCGGGCGGTGTGTTTGGGATCATTGTCATGCTGAAAGACCCAGCCACGTTTCATCTTCAATGCCCTTGCTGGTGGAAGGAGGTTTTCACTCAAAATCTCATGATACATGGCCCCATTCATTCTTTCCTTTACACGGATCAGTCGTCCTGGTTCCTTTGCAGAAAAACAGCCCCAAAGCATGATGTTTCCACCCCCCATGCTTCACAGCAGGTATGGTGTTCTTTGGATGCTGCTCAGCATTCTTTATCCTCCAAACACGACAAGTTGAGTTTTTACCAAAAAGTTCTATTTTGGTTTCATCTGACCATATGACATTCTCCCAATCTTCTTCTGGATCATCCAAATGCTCACTAGCAAACTACAGACGGGCCTGGACATGTACTGACTTAAGCAGGGAGACACGTCTGGCACTGCAGGATTTGAGTCCCTGGCGGCGTAGTGTGTTACTGATGGTAGGCTTTGTTACTTTGGTCCCAGCTCTCTGCAGGTCATTCACTAGGTCCCCCCGTGTGGTTCTGGGATTTTTGCTCACCGTTCTTGTGATCATTTTGACCCCACGGGGTGAGATCTTGCGTGGAGCCCCAGATCGAGGGAGATTATCAGTGTCCTTGTATGTCTTCCATTTCCTAATATTTGCTCCCACAGTTGATTTCTTCAAACCAAGCTGCTTACCTATTGCAGATTCAGTCTTCCCAGCCTGGTGCAGGTCTACAATTTTGTTTCTGGTGTCCTTTGACAGCTCTTTGGTCTTGGCCATAGTGGAGTTTGGAGTGTGACTGTTTGAGGTTGTGGACAGGTATCTTTTATACTGATATCAAGTTCAAACAGCTGCCATTAATACAGGTAACGAGTGGAGGACAGAGGAGCCTCTTAAAGAAGAAGTTACAGGTCTGTGAGAGCAAGACATCTTGATTGTTTGTAGGTGACCAAATACTTATTTTCCACCATAATTTGCAAATAAATTCATTAAAAATCCTACAATGTGATTTTCTGGATTTTTTTTCTCCTTTTGTCTGTCATAGTTGAAGTGTACCTATGATGAAAATTACAGGCCTCTATCATCTTTTTACGTGGGAGAACTTCACAATTGGTCACAATTGGTGACTGACTAAATACTTTTTTGCCCCACTGTAGGACTTGTTTTACTGTGGATATAGATACTTTTGGACCTGTTTCCTCCAGCATCTTCACAAGGTCCTTTGCTGTTGTTCTGGGATTGATTTGCACTTTTCGCACCAAATAATGTTCATCTCTAGGAGACAGAACGCGTCTCCTTCCTGAGTGGTATGACGGCTGTGTGGTCCCATAGTGTTTATACTAGCGTACTATTGTTTGTACAGATGAACGTGGTACCTTCAGGCATTTGGAAATTGCTCACAAGGATGAACCAGACTTGTGGAGGTCTACAATTTATTTTGATTTTCCCATGATGTCAAGCAGAGGCACAGAGTTTTAAAGGTAGGCCTTGAAATACATCCACAGGTACACCTCCAATTGACTCAAATTATGTCAATTAGCCTATCAGAAGCTTCTAAAGCCATGACATTATTTTCTGGAAATGTCCAATCTGTCTGTAAACAATTGTTGGAAAAATGACTTGTGTCATGCACAAAGTAGATGTCCTAACCGACTCGCCAAAACTATAGTTTGTTTACAAGAAATTTGTGGAGTGGTTGAAAAACTAGTTTTAATGACTCCAACCTAAGTGTATGTAAACTTCTGATTTCAACTGTACATATGGACAGTACCAAAACAAATAATTGAATGATTCTGCCTCTTCGCAGCTCAATCTGCAGAGCTGGGAAGGTTGTGTCCCCCATATAAATAGCATTCTGTTGGTTGCAAGAATTCTGTATAATAATTCAAATTTAAAAATTCTAAGTTTTGAATCTTCCGTCGTTTTGTGTATCAGTTCATAAACCATGTGCCATGGAATCTGTACGTCAAAAATCTCTTCCCAACTATTTTGCAATCTATATGGCACGGCTGTAAATTTCTGGTCTATAAATGAAACTGGTATACTTTATTATTTATCACAATTGTCTTTAACCAATTCTGCTCTTTAATGCAGTTCCTAACTTTTTCCCTCTTCCATTTTTGCGGTAAAAATAAGTTGTTTGTAATTTTGGGTAGAGCAGACATTTCCATATGTTTTTATTAGCTGCATTTATGACATAACTCCACCAGTCGTATTTATGATAGCATTTACGAAGTTTATACCTTTTTTAAACTGTTTTAAAAAAGTTTAATCAATTAGTATATTTGATTTTAACCACAATATTTGTTCTGTCATTTCTGGTGGATTAAATTGAAATTGCAACTAACTTTCTATGGCTTGTTTTAAAAATAGTCATATTTGGGAGATTATTTCATTTTCAAATAACTGAAAGTGAGACAACTTTCAATGACACCTTTGTTTTTAAACCCTGTATTTCTAATCCCTTGATATTATTCTTGGATCTGACTTTAATAGCCAACATTTCAATGACCATAATAAATAGATATGCCGATAGTGGACAACCTTGTTTTACTCCTCTTGACAGCTTAAAACTTTCTGAGAAGTAGCTATTATTTACTAGTTTACACCTCGGGTTAATATACATGATGTTAACCTATTTTATAAGATATTCTCCAGTCATACTTAATCCTTTTCAAAGTCCACTATGAATAATAGGCCTGGTTTCACAGATTTTTCATAGTGTTCTATTGTTTCCAGTACTTGCCTTATATTATCACCAATGTATTGTCCATGTAAAAAACCTGTCTGATTAGAATTAATAATGTCTGACAATACTTTTTTAATACTATACATTTTGCTAGAATTTTTGCATCACAACACTGAAGTGTAAGGGGCCTCCAATTCTTTTAAAGGACTGGGTCTTTATATTCCCCACTTGAATCCTGTTTCAGTAATAATGAAATCAAACCTTCTTGTTGAGTGTCTGATAATATACCATTTACATAGGAGTGGTAAAAACATGCTAATAAACGTCGTCTGAGTATATCAAAAAATGGTACATCTCAACTAATGTCTAATGTTTATGTAATAAACAAAAGGAAAATGCTGTTCTGAAACACAAGGCTTATCCAATGAAACCTGAGAGACATGGATATAAAAGAGGAGTGAAATGGATGTAGAAAATGGAGGGAGGAAGAGAAAGAAGAGACGCATGGGGAAAATACAGGGAGGTTTTGGTGGGGGAAGATGAGGGTAAGCAGGGATGGAAGAGGGATGAGACAGAAGAGAGGGTGAGAGAGAGAGAGAGAGAGAGACCATTGTAAATACAACCCATATCTATGCTTATTTATTTTATCTTGTGTCCTTTACCATTTGTACATTGTTAAAACACTGTATATATATAATATGACATTTGTAATGTCTTTATTGTTTTGAAACTTCTGTATGTGTGATGTTTACTGTTCATTTTTATTGTTTATTTCACTTTATATATTCACTTTATATATTATCTACCCCACTTGCTTTGGCAATGTTAACACATGTTTCCCATGCCAATAAAGCCCTTGAATTGAATTGAATTGAGAGAGAGAGAGAGAGAGAGAGAGAGAGAGAGAGAGAGAGAGAGAGAGAGAGAGAGAGAGAGAGCGTGAGAGAGCGTGAGAGAGAGTGAGAGAGAGAGCGTGAGAGAGAGAGCGTGAGAGAGAGAGCGTGAGTGAGAGAGAGTGAGAGAGAGTGAGAGAGAGAGAGAGAGAGAGAGAGAGAGAGACTGCAGCTTGACTACAGGCCACGTCTGGACAAATGGATATCGATAGATCATATAGCCACAAAAACAGCTGATGGGATTGAACTTTAGCCAGACAGAGATGAGAGGGGGGCGATGTGTATGTTTGTGTGTAGACGTGCTATAAATAATGTTGAGCTGAATTTGCCAAACTGTCTCTGTTGTCAGTCACAATAAAGGCCAGACTTTAGACTTCCGGATGCCCTACACCCACCCACCCACACATACCACTCTAATCATTACTTTGCACACTCTCTGCATTATTTGAACCCATATCCTGGAATCAAATACCGGCCTCCATCCCTCCCTTCTCTTTCTTTCTCTCTAAGTCTTTCTCTCCCTTCTCGCTCCCTCTCACTGTCTCTCTACCCCTCTCTCTCTCTCTTTCCCTCTCCTCCACTCTCTCTCCCTCTCCCCATCTCTCCCTCCCCCACTCTCTCCCTCTCCCCATCTCTCCCTTCCCCACTCCCTCTCCCTTGATACTTTGTGGAGAAAATCACAGCGTTGTCTTGTCTGTCAATACCAAGCTTTCTTCTTATTGTGTCTCTGCTCTATTTAACGATAATTCCAACTGCTACAACACACAAAAAGACTATGTTTGTACCTGTGTGTGTGTGTGTGTGTGTGTGTGTGTGTGTGTGTGTGTGTGTGTGTGTGTGTGTGTGTGTGTGTGTGTGTGTGTGTGTGTGTGTGTGTGTGTGTGTGTGTGTGTGTGTGTGTGTGTGTGTGTGTGTGTGCAAGTGAGTATGCACATGTGTTTTTGTGCATTTTACAATGTGCATCGTCACTTTTCAATAAGAGGGTGAAGCAGCTATTGACCGACAGCGGCGCAGCAGGAATGTATTTCATCGAGCAGGGCAGAGGCACATCAATGCTGTCTGCTGTTGTAAAAATGGATTGTGAGGGATTCAGAGCAGACAACACAATGTAACACAATGTAACAGATTACTGCAATGTCAAGGCGATAGGAGGCTTATTAATGAAGAGTTTGTTAAAGGGTTCTAACACCAGTTTATTCCAGATAGCCTTAGAGGGATTTGTAAAGAGAGGGAGATGCACTGGGTTTTGGGAATGGTAGAAAGGACTTTGTCTTTGCCGAACACACACACATGCACAGTGGTAGGCTACCTCTGATTTGATATTGTTGTCTCCGAAGCAGAGGTGTTGGAGGTAGGCTGCAGCATTGGACTGGACTGAAGGGAACTGGTGCTGCAGCATCTGAATCACTTCAGGTAACTCTGGATCCCTCCATCCAAACTCCCTGCAGAAAGAGAAGGGAAGGGGGGTGGAGAGAAAGAGAGAGGGGGAAAAGAGGGGGGAGATAGAGAGAGAAGGAGAAAAAATGTAATTGTTAGATGATTATACAGCTCAACACAGTACCCGCAGGCGACATTTATTTGCGAGGTTGAAGACCATAAGATCGTTAGTTGTGTGGGTGTGTGAGGCCAGTCACCACCGTTAGTTCATTAGGTTTAACACTCCCACTGATACGCAGGACAAAGTGAAATAAATGTTCTCTCTCACATCATTATGGGGGAAATGGTTTTCTTTATTATGTTATCCTTCTCACATGGTTGTTGTGGAATACAGAGGAATTAGAAATACAGGAGGGATAGAATACCTACTGTGTTGCTCACCCCTGCTATAATAATCTACCCCTCTGTCTCTCCATGTGTCTCTGTCTCTCTCTCGATGTGCCTCTGTCTCTCTGTCTGTCTGTCTCTCTCAATGTGTTTCTGTCTCTCTCTCAATGTGCCTCTGTCTCTGTCTCTCTGTCTGTCTGTCTCTCTCAATGTGTCTCTGTCTCTCTCTCTCAATGTGCCTCTCTCTCTCTCTCTCTCTCTCTCTCTCTCGCTCTGTCTCTCTCTCTCACTCTGTCTCTCGCTCTCGCTCTGTCAATTCAATTTAAGGGGCTTTATTGGCAGGGGAAACATATGTTTACATTGCCAAAGCAAGTGAAATAGATATTAAACAAAAGTGGAATAAACAATAAAAAATTACCAGTAAACATTACACTCACAAATGTTCCAAAAGAATAAAGACATTTCAAATGTCATATTTTGTCTATCTATATACAGTGTTGTAATGATGTGCAAATAGTTCAAGTACAAAAAGGAAAATAAATTAACATAAAAATAGGTTGTATTTACAATGGTGTTTGTTCTTCACCGGTTGACCTTCTCTGTGGCAACAGGTCACAAATCTTGCTGCTGTGATGGCACACTGGTATTTCACCCAATAGATATGGGAGTTTATCAAAATTTGAATTGTTTTCGAATTCTTTGTTGGTCTGTGTAAAATACGTGTCTCTAATATGGTCATACATTTGGCAGAAGGTTAGGAAGTGCAGCTCAGTTTCCACCTCATTTTGTGGGCAGTGTGCACACAGCAATGCAAAAATCAAAGTTTTCCTTATAAGCCAGAATGTTGACAACAATGACTACAATTCCTTTTTATTTTGTGCAACTGACACAGTTACACCAGCTCTGTCATGAAGAATGGGCCAAAATTCACCCAACTTATTGTGGGAAGCTTGTGGAAGGCTACTTGAAACGTTTGACCCAAGTTAAACAATTTAAAGGCAATGCTACCAAATACTAAATGAGTGTACGTAAACTTCTGACCCACTGGGAATGTGATGAAATAAATAAAAGCTGAAATAAATCATTCTCTCTACTATTATTCTGACATTTCACATGCTTAAAATAAAGTGGTGATCCTAAATGACCTGAGACAATACATTTTTACTAGGATTAAATGTCAGGAATTGTGAAAAACTGAGTTTAAATGTAATTGGCTAAGGTGTATGTAAACTTCCGACTTCAACTGTAAGTGGATATGCTGTACAAAACTGTTGTCTGTGGAGAGTACTCCCCATCTTAGTAGGAGATCGAATCAAAAATCTACCAGATAGTGGTGTATGGCAGTTTATTTTGCTCCTAAGACAAATCGTCAGATACATATGTGCATTAGCCATTACTGCTGACCAGGTGGCCTATCTTCAAGTCCTTATTGATGAATATACCAATTTCAGAACTGAGAAATGTGTGTACGGAAATTGCACACCTTTAACAATCTACGTGGGACTCTAGCAGGGAAACACCAACTGTTCCAAGCCTATTTAAGTGCTGGCAGTTTATTTCCGCCTCTCAATCAAGTAGAAAAGGGAACTGACTTTTATGCCACCGATTACAACAAGAAGATTGAGGATTCAGTCGCTGCATTTCACTTCAAATGTATATAACACAGTTGTTTTAAATGATATCACTGTCAAAAGCACAAAGTACAGAAAGGGAATGTATGTTGTGATGGGGAAAGATGAGGATGGATTGCAAATGGGTGAGATGAAGTTGATCCTGGTCCATTGCTACTCTTCTGTTTATTCTGTCTTAAAGAGGCAGCAGGCTGTGCAGCTAGTTGATTTAGGCATTCACTGCCTAACAGGAGTAGCCCAGGACTAAAACTTTATCTGCATGAAGACCTTGTTGATTACCCCTTAGTGGAGTACAAGGTATTTGGCAAATCAATGATGATCCTTCATCATTCTTTCCCTTTGTTGTAGAGCCATAACACTGCTAGGAGAGGAGATAAGAGAGGCAGTATTGTCTGTGCTACCAGATTTCCCCAAGCAGACACTTTCATCCCTCCTGGACAAGCTAGCAAGTGTGGGAGTACAGGGAAAGCCAGGCCTTCAATTTCTTAAAGAAGAAGACCTACAGGAGCACACCAGACCAATACAATGCCGGAAGCTGCTAAATGCATGGAGATTTGAAGGTATTACATTTGGCTAAAAGATTTACAAGTACTGTACAGTTGAGAGGAAATGTTTGGAATTTTATTACTTTAGATTTCTGAGTTTAGCAACTATTTTACTTCCAGGACAAGCAAGGAGTTACACAGCTAGTGCCATCCAGGATACATCAACATTTGAGCCATCAAGCCCGTCCCCTTCACAGTCATCCTCCACATCCAGCACAACCTTGTCAACAACCAGTACAACCAGTACTGTAGACCTGGACATCTGGCTGGAGAACTTCACTGTCCCTTGGGGGAAAATGTCCATGAACCTGAGATCAGCCATCGCTAGAGGTACACGGCCAACCACGGGAGAACGAAGAGAGATGGTAAGAATGAAAGTAGATGCAATAAGAGTTATTGAGCCTAATCCAACCAGAGCAGATTGCTGTGCAATAGCCAAGACGATGCTACAACAGTATCCGTAAAGGTGTCGCTGATACAATGAGTGATGGCACAACAATTGGGAGTGGCTATGGATCCCTCTTAAATCCGATGAAAACAGGCGTTGAGCATAAGAATGGTGATAATCTTATGGTATGACTAAGAAAGAGAAAAACACTCTCAGGCTCATCGACTGTAATCAGTGCAAGAGGGCCGACTGACAAACACGGCTGTGTAAGATGGCAGCCAGACAAACACGGCTGTGTAAGATGGCAGCCAGACAAACACGGCTGTGTAAGATGGCAGCCAGACAAACATGGCTGTGTAAGATGACAGCCTGACAAACACGGCTGTGTAAGATGGCAGCCAGACACACACGGCTGTGTAAGATGGCAGCCAGACAAACATGGCTGTGTAAGATGACAGCCTGACAAACACGGCTGTGTAAGATGGCAGCCAGACAAACACGGCTGTGTAAGATGGCAGCCAGACAAACACGGCTGTGTAAGATGGCAGCCAGAAAAACACGGCTGTGTAAGATGACAGCCTGACAAACACGGCTGTGTAAGATGGCAGCCAGACAAACACGGCTGTGTAAGATGGCAGCCAGACAAACACGGCTGTGTAAGATGGCAGCCAGACAAACACGGCTGTGTAAGATGGCAGCCAGACTTTCCCAAAGAAGAAACGGAAGAAACTTTGGAGGCAAAGCGTAAGGAAATGGAGCAGCTTTAATCCAGAGAAGGGCCGACAGGAGGTGACAGAGGACAACTCTCTCATGCAAGCAACATTTTACTTACAGCGCTGTGCCATCAACACTAGCCCAGCACCTAAGATAGCCCGAGCTGAGAAGTAAGTGGCCATACCTTTTCACACAGAAGGAACTCTACAACCACTTCAAGTTACCGACAGATGTCTCAATCCTGGAAAAAAATGTATGCAACAATGGTAGAAAAAGGAAAGATTATTATACAATACTTCCACTACAAACCAACAAATGAAGAGGTTTGGCACATCCTGTCAAGGTTTGAAAAGGGTGGAGAGACTGCAGTTGGCCCTTGTGTTGTCCTCCTGCTGATGTCCTATTTCAAAGAATGGACAGATGCACTCCTTCTACAGGCTGATGTGAGTTTTACATTCATCTGCATCTTATGCATAAAATAATGCTTTTCTATGTAATTTTAGAAGTTTAAAATGATGATGTGCCAAATGTTCAAAATATGTGAATTTAAAGTTATAGAATTTGTTGTTTTATATCTTTCATATCTTATATAAGATATATAAAAGATATCTTATATATTTTATATCTTGTATATATTTTATCTTTGTGTCATAACTCTCCTGTGACGATCTGAAGGAACAGGTTACAATGGGTCCACTCTACAGCGTGCTCTCTCTCGTAGAGGGGGAGAGCGGGAAGTCGACTGTTTTATGGCGGTCATAAAATACGCTGCCTCTGTGCTCTGTAGTGTTCGAGGTTGGAATGTAAACTGTGGAACACAGAGAGACCCTTGGACATCTAAAGTTTGAATAACTAAACAATATTTATATTTTTGAGAATGTTTGAGTGGTCCGTGGACACTTAAGGGACACTCGTAACGAGTGTGTTTCATTTGGTGATCTCATGAGGGACAGGAAACACTCATTACTATGTCTTTGGTTGTGTACAGTTCTTTCTTAAATATCGGGTTTACATCTAACTATTGTGAAACGCATATGATTAAACATGAAACTATTTATGAAAAGATGTCATGTGATGTTAACCTTCTAAATGAGAAAATATGGGTTTTCATATAAAGTTAACCAAATCAGTGGCCCACGTGAGCATAGAAATTACGTTGGCGTCATGGACCGCCCTTTTCTCAGAAGTGTATAGAACCCACTCCTGACAAAATTTACATTAGACTACAAAACATGGAGCTGACGCTATATGTTGAAATGGTTAAGAACTACAACTCTACAGGCCCAGGAGACCAGACAGCATGTAGTGTTGGCTACATGGCTGGAAATGGTTCAACTCTGAGACTATCAATCCCTACAGAATAAGAGTAAATCCTAGACGTAGAATTACTAGTCTGCAGTTGGAAATTACGTAAATCTAGTACGAGAATACAGACAACCGCGGAAGCATCTATTCTATGCAACGACCATCTATACGCCTGACGTATCCAATACAACAGACACTATCCAGAGCTGCTGAGAAATCGACAACTACAAAAGACATTGTAACTTCTGGGGAAGTTAACCAGAGACTCTCTGATGAACTGACTCTCCAGCAGATGGACCGGCGATTCCAACAGAGAAGACAACATTGACATACAGTACGGGCGTAAATATATACATTGCAATTATTTTCAGATGAGCGGCCGTTCATGTGCAAAGGATTAGCATTTCCATGAATATAATTATCAACTGTGTGTAGTGAATCCATTTTGTCTTTCCCGCTTTTTATCTGTCCCCACCCCTTTCCATTGTCTACCAAGCCACAATACCGGTTTAGCCCACTAGGGACTTATCAATTTCATTGTGTTAGTAACCAATAACTATATTGTTTGTTTATGTATTTCTGTGATTTCATTAGTTAGTTAGTAAATAAATAATTAAGCCAATTTGTATATTGCTGATTCATTATGGAGGCTAGGGTTCGTGCATATATCCAAGGGTTTGAGACGTTCAGTAATGAGAACTGATGAGGTACAATTCATTAATAAGCAACTGTTTTGATAAGATATGAACATATTTGAAGAGTCGATTCGGAAAATAGAGACTCTAAAAACATTTTCCCGTGGTGCCCCGACTTCCTAATTAATTAAAGATTACATGATTAGTTTAATCACGTAATAATAATTACACATAAAGAATTGATTTGATAAAATAACACTCTTCACATTTAATGACAGTCACAGACACGACAGGTGTCAGCCACAGATGTGGAGTGATCAATTCCACTGCCAGACTCACCAAGACTGATTGTTCAAGGTAATGTATCCAATAAGACTTTCTGCGTGAGTAATTGTTTTTAGACAGGGCCTTATAATAGCAATGTTTCACAGAAGCCATTGTGAAACATAAATGTGATCTGATTTCAGGTTACACAATGACTGTTGCCAAATGGATAATAAGCATTGAGAAGGAGGTTGTGATGTCAGTCCACTCCTACTTAGTGGCAGTGCTGGCAGCCTCATTCTATACCTTCAATCTGAAATACCAAGAGGAGGCTTCGCACACCCTGGAGTTCATCCAAAGGTAAACAAAAATATGCTTCGTCCTTGGGAGAATTCTGTTGCGGGGGCTATAAACTGAGGCATTTTGTACCACAGCTTGGTTTGGCAGGTTAATTGAATCAAGATATGTTGATACGTTTGAAAGGCTCCTTTGTCAGAGCATAAACACATAATGTGAAGCCATTATTTGAGCTGGGGACAATGTACAGAGGTAATGCAGAACACTTCAGACACTTTTGAAGACATCAGGGGACCATCTTTCTACAATTTTGTCTGGGTGTGCACTTTGTTTTCACAGTTTTGCTGGAATCAATCCATCCACTGGCTCGAAGACCGCCACAGCAGAGGTCATCAGCAAGAAAAGCGGAAAGGTAGTGGAGAAGAAGAGACACACAATGAATGTACATGTCTGTACTCTGCCCAGGAAGATAATGGACTTTGAACAGCTATAGGCTAGTTCCTCCTGGGCAAACATTTTATTTATTTTTGTCAATTGTGACCTGCTCAAGACAGTTTGGTTTGTCACTGGGGTTGACTCTTTTTTGTTTTTTTTTACACTTTAAGTGTTTGAAAATGATCCAGTATGCACTGAAATTGACATATTGTTGAGGAAGTAATGCTACTCTGGATGTTTGGAAATGTCTGGCATTTACTCTGGCTTCTCTACAGTCCCTGGTTCGGATCCAGCCTGTATCACATCCGGCCATGATTGGGAGTCCCATAGGGCGGCGCACAATTTACCCAGCGACTTAAATAAGAATTTGTTCTTAACTGACTTGCCTAGTTATTTATGTATTATTTTTTCCAGGTAAGTTGACTGAGAACACATTCTCATTTACAGCAACAACCTGGGGAATAGTTACAGGGGAGAGGGATGAATGAGCCAATTGTAAACTGGGGATTATTAGGTGACCATGATGGTTTGAGGGCCAGATTGGGAATTTAGCCAGGACACTAGGGTTAACACCCCTACTCTTACGATAAGTGCCATGGGATCTTTGATGACCTCAGAGAGTCAGGACACCCGTTTAACATCCCATCCGAAAGACAGCACCCTACACAGGGTAGTGTCCCCAATCACTGCCCTGGGGGATTGTGATATTTTTTTAGACCAGAGGAAAGAGTGCCTCCTACTGACCCTCCAACACCATTTCCAGCAGCATCTGGTCTCCCATCCAGTGACTGACCAGGACCAACCCTGATTAGCTTCAGAAGCAAGCCAGCAGTGGTATGCAGGGTGGATTGCTGCTGGTTAGTTTAAAAAAAGGTGAAATAAATCAAACAATTATAATATATATATTTTTTTAATTCCTCAAAACTTGACTAGACAACCGTTATTAAAGCTTGAGTATTTTGTTTTGGGAAGGGCATAATTAGGAATCTGGGAATATGACAACATTTTCATTGAGATCTTTTCTAACCATAATCTCACATAATTAAAAAGTCCAATTACCCTTCACAAACCTACATACTCTGCATTTAACATGGGAGTGAAGGTAATGACAAACCTCCTAAGATAAGGCCAGGCAGACATGTTGCACAAAACTCTGTTGAGAGTAGGCCCTACTACTCCTCTTAGTAGCAAACAAGATACATGTTTTCTTTTTTTAAGCTCAAAGCGAGGCAATGCGATATTTGAGTTACCTGTGTCTGAAAGACACACACAGTATACCAGTGCCTTTCTTATCTGTCACTTTCTATGCTGGGACAGGTATAAACACCTTATTCAGGATGACGATCTCTTTTGAAGATTGATACGTTTGAAACTTTTTTGTTGAAAAAAATTGCTTTACATCTGAATGCAGAATAGCCTTGTGACAAAATATCATTCTTTTTTATGTCACAAACAAGCTAGAATATCATTAAACATCATTTTGCGCAATCTTTCAATTTGTGAAGGAAGATGCTTCTCAGTTTTGTAGATGGGGTGGTTACATCTTAACTAATGCTATAATGGAAAGCCTTGATTTTTTAAAAGTTATGTCATACCAATACTGTTAAGATTAACAATTGTATTCTGTCCTGATTAATCATTTTGATAGGTGCTAGGGGAAAAGTGTAGGTTTGTAATTGAGGCGTTTTTGATGCAGCCCATCTGGCTACAATTTATTGGCATTTCCCACTGAGCAGCAGTGGGAAACACTTTGTTTTGTTTATTTTTTGTATTATGTTTACTTGTTTTGGTAATGCAAATGTTTTAGAAATTTACAGTACTAATGGCATATTTTATCTGTAAATGTGACCCGATTCAGGAAACTAGCCATGATTACCTGAGCTAATGAGTGGGCTGGACATGCAAAGAGATGAGTTTGGATTGGTTTGCGGTGTAGCATATTGTATCTATAAAATGAGCTGCTCGTTATGCATAGATAATCCTTTCTACTGCAGTTTTTTCTAAAGATATAATGTTAGCTATGGAGAACTGGTAAATATGTTGCTACTGCTCTCAATAATATTGCTGCCCTGAATTTATCAGGCTCTAGAGACAAAGGTCAGTGGGGAAAAGTTGTGATGGACTACTTTCTGGAGGACGATCGTGCCATGCTGACTCTCTCTGACTGAAAATGAATCAGACCATGAGGAAATTCCTGATTTAGGTAAAAATATCGTTTGTGATGTTTTCTCAGAATGCCATTTCGCATTGCTAGTTATAGCCTAATGTTAGATAGCTAACTAGATAACATTGAACCTATTTGGTTAACTTTAGCTAGATATGACAATCGGTTTGTATTGCTAGTTAAATCTTGCTGTTAGCTCGCCAGCTGAACTTCGATGGCTGGCTTACTAGCTAACATTGTAACTATTTGGTTAACTTTAGCTAGATATGACAATCGGTTTGTATTGCTAGTTAAAGCTTGCTGTTAGCTAGCCAGCTGACGTTAGATGGCTGGCTAGCTAGCAACATTACGTGTATGAACTGTATGTAATGATCTCAAAATGCCATTTTGCCTATATTGTATCATAATGCTAAAATATTTGTAACAGGAATTTGTCTTTCAGCATCAGTAGAACATGCCTGACTCTCCTCCACCAGTCATACAAGGAGAATGGTCTAATGCCTCCCATCAAAAAGAGAGCTGACCGAAGCAAGCACAGGTTACGCCTGAAGCATGAGACCTTGCAGCAAGTGGTGAACTTTATCAACAACTACGTAGAGGATAATGCAATGGTATTACCAGGACTCTACTCAGGACACAAATACTTTGGTGGGAAACTGCTTCCATCCCATGTGACAAAAGTAGCAGGGTGGCGTCTCTACAAGGAATCAATGACAACACTTGGTATGTAAAGCATAAACACATTTACATTATTTAATTGACCTCCAACATGATTGGCACTACTTTTATTGATCTCACATTATTTCAGTATTTTACAGAGGCACGTGTAGTCGGGCTGTCTTCCTTCAGGAATATGTGTAGAAAATTGCTGCCCCACATCTCAAGCACTAAGCCCAGGACAGACCTGTGCTGGCAGTGCCAGAGGAACAACTATCAGGTCTTCAGACCTGCCAGAAGCTGTTAAGTCAGCCAAGCTTAAGAAGCAAGAGCAGCATCTCCTGCTTGTTCAGAGTGAGAGGTCTGTCTACCAGAAGATGGTTGCTGACTGCAAGACCACCTGTCAAGACCTGCAGTTGTCTCTGGGGTTCTACTGAACCAGCAAGAAAAGACATCAGGATGCATTACAGCTTGGATTTTGCTCAACAAGTAAGCAACATTTCCTCCATCATACTGATTAAGGACATAGATGGACAGATAGATATGCACTCAACAAAAAACTATATTTATATATATAAATATATATATATATATGGGAGGCAGGAAAATACCTTTCATTGAGCTGTGTAAAGACAGATTGACAGGGGTGAGACAATCAATTGTAATTTCTCTAAATGTTCTTTTGTTGTTTGCAGGTGCACTATCCTTCTGACCCTATGCAACCAGGTCCCATCTACTTTTAACTCCTCGCAAGTGTGGCTTGTTTGGTGTCTGCTGTGAAGGAATGCCACAACAAGTCAACTACTTGGTTGATGAAGGCATGTCATCCAGCAAAGGCAGCAGCGCAGTCATCAACTACATGCAACATTTCTTCACCAACTACGGAGTTGGAGAAACACGTGTGGACTTGAATTGTGATAACCGCAGTGGCCAAAATAAGAACACGTTTGTGCTCTGGTATTGTCTCTGGTGGACCATGCACAAGCTCGCCACAGTCTGGTCCTTCACTTCCTGATCACAGGCCACTCCAAGTTTGCCCCCGACTGACTGGTGCTTCAGCCTCATCAAGCAGCGCTTCAGAAATAACAGAGTGAACACTTTGTCTGAGATTGCTGGTGTTGTGAAGGACAACACTGTGACAGGGGTCAACATCCCACAGCTGGTTGGACTGGAGGATGGTACGGTGCTGGTGGAAAGCTATGGCTGGCAACAACACCTGACTCTGTCCTTCAGGCCGCTGCCACAGATCAAGCAGTACCAGCAATTCAGGTCGGCACCAGGTTTCAGCTGCTGCGCAACACAGACATTCTTCCTCTCATAGATGGTCTGCCTGTACAAGCACCACCTGGCCTGGACACAGCTAGACAAAATGATGTTTTTGAGAAGATCAGGTAGTTTTGCGATGAAGAGGCTATGGACATCACATGCCCTGCACCAAAGTCAAGGGCAGGACAGAAACAGGCTCTCCGAATATAGATTCCCCTGTTCATGCGTGGTTCGGATGGACCAGTCATCAGCACCTTCTGCAGTGCCTCTATTTAAGTGACTCTCTCTCCTAACACACACGCCATACGTTGCTGCTACTATTTTTTGTTTATCCTGCTGCTCAGCCACTTTACCCCTGATTGTATGCATATAACTACCTCGTCTATCACTATCGTTATTGATGTTTGTGTACATACTGTATATGTTATTTATATTGACACTATCTATTTCTGATATTGCTACTATGCAAGTAACCATTTGGCTGTACCATTTACACCTTCTGTAGAGACCCATCCACTTAGCAAGACTTAGCAAAATATTGATATAAAAAATGAATATTGATATGTGGTCGTAACATGATTTTGTGACATACCATGTGACCGTATCAAGTGTCCACCACCTAAATATATGGCGCGTGCATCTGTTTATGTACTGTACATGTGCACCTCACTCAGGTTCCAACTCAGGTTGCGTGGCCTTAACTTATGTATGGAATACTATTTGATAAGTGTGTGTGTAACAGTATATAAAGTATGCTAATGAACTGGTGTTAAGGCATTTGAGCAGTGGTGCAACAAGTGTGTCTGGGTAAGTGTGGTCTAATATTTATCAAATATTTTTATATGGACACTTTCTGTCTACCTGGAATTTTTCCTTATTGTAGGATACTACCACTTTTAGTCTTAATCTTCACTACACTACTCACTGTTTAGCACATGACCTCACATGTGAATCCTTAAAGAGATGGGTGGGGCTGGCTTAAGAGGAGTATGTACCAAAACATTCAAAGGCCCTTTTCTCAAAAGTGAGTTTACAAGTTTACCAAAAGCAAAGCAGAATTACTTTCCCATTGTTCCTAAAAAAAAACATGCAGTGTATGATATACCATGTTGTAGCTCTGAGTCTCTACTTTTTGCCAATGTAAAAAACACAATTTCTATTTTTTTCTACATGAGACCGAATCCAGGTGGAGTCACAAATGTCAAAAGTTACTGTAAAATCACATACAACAGATAACTGCAGTTTTAGAGCAAAAATACATTAAAATCAATTACAGCAATTCGAGTTACCAAGTAAATCCTGTGCATTTCATAAAATAGAAGAACAATAACATTGTAATTAGAAAGGTGTACAGGTACTGTAAATATACAGCAAATTGCTGTTAATTATAAACAGTAAGTTATTGTAGTACATCTACAGCAACATGTTGTAATTCTAATTTACAGTAAATTTACTGGTCATTTTTTTGCTGTTAATTTACTGTAATTTATACAGTAAATTTTCTACAGTATGAGTAATTGTGTTGCTGTCCTGGGGCTCTGTGGGTCGGTTTGTGAAAAGAGCCTCAGGACCAGCTTGCTTAGGGGGCTCTTCTCCAGGTTAATTTCTCTTTAGGTGATGTCTTTGATATGGAAGGTTTGGGAAGCGCTTTCTTTTAGGTGGTTGTAGAATTTAATGGCTCTCTTCTGGATTTTAATAATTAGCGGGTATCGGACAAATTCTGCTCTGCATGCATAGTTTTTTTTCACTGAGGATATTTTTGCAGAATTCTGCATGCAGAGTCTCAATTTGGTGTTCGTCCCATTTTGTGAATCTTTGGTTGGTGAGCGGACCCCAGACCTCACAACTATAAATGGCAATGGGTTCTATAACTGATTCAATTCTTTTTTTGCCAGATCCTAATTGGTATGTTGAATTTTATGTTCCTTTTGATGGCATAAAATGCCCTTCTTGCCTTGTCTCTCAGATCATTTACAGCTTTGTGGAAGTTACCTGTGGCACTGATGTTTATGCCATGGTATGTATAGTGTTTTGTGTGCTCTAGGGCAATGGTGTCTAGATGGAATTTCTATTTGTGGTCCTGGCGACAGGACCTTTTTTGGAACACCATTATTTTGGTCTTACTGAGATTTGCTGTCAGGTCCCAGGTCTGTCAGAATCTGTGCAGAATATCTAGGTGCTGCTGTATGCCCTCCTTGATTGGGTACAGAAGCACCAGATCATCAGCAAACAGTAGACATTTGACTTCAGATTCTAGTAGGGTGACGCCGGATGCTGCATATTTTTCTAGCGCCCGTGCCAATTCGTTGATATATGTTGAAGAGGGTGGAGCTTAAACTGCATCCCTGTCTCACCCCACGGCCATGTGGGAAGTAATATGTGTGTTTTAACCTCACACTTGCTGTTTGTGTACATGGATTTTATAATGTTGTATGTTTCCCCCCCCAACACCTCTTTCCATCAATTTGTATAGCAGACCCTCATGCCAAATTGAGTCAAAGGCTTTTTTGAAATCAACAAAGCATGAGAAGACTTTGCATTTGTTTTGATTTGTTTGTTTGTCAATTAGGGTGTGCAGGGTGAATATGTGGTCCGCTGTATGGTAATTTGGTAAAAAGCCAATTTGACATTTGCTCAGTACTTTGTTTTCACTGAGGAAATGTGCGAGTCTGCTGTTAATGATACTGCAGAGGATGCTGTTGACGCATATCCCACGGTAGTTATTGGGGTCAGATTTGGCTCCACCTTTGTGGATTGGGGTGATCAGTCCTTGGTTCCAAATATTGGGGAAGATGCCAGAGCTAAGGAGGATGTTAAAGAGTTTTAGTATAGCCAATTGGAATTTGTTGTCTGTATATTTTATCATTTCATTGAGGATACCATCAACACCACATGCCTTTTTGGGTTGGAGGGTTTTTATTTTGTCCTGTAGCTTATTCAAGGTAATTGGAGAATGCCAGAACCCACTGGAATCTTTAATAGTTGATTCTAAGATTTGTATTTGATCATGTACTGTATATGTTTTTGCTGTTTGTTCTTTGTTATAGAGCCAAAAAGATTGGAGAAGTGGTTTACCCATACATCTCCATTTTGGATAGATAATTCTTTGTGTTTGTTTTTAGGTGTCCTGTGTGAATTAATTCTCTAATTCTCTCTCTTTCTTTCTCTCTCTCAGAGGACCTGACATGATGACTCCTTGCTGTCCCCAGTCCACCTGGCCGTGCTGCTGCTCCAGTTTCAACTGTTCTGCCTGTGGCTATGGAACCCTGACCTCTTCACCTGACATGCTACCTATCCCAGACCTGCTGTTTTCAACTCTCTAGAGACAGCAGGTGCGGTAGAGATGCTCTTAATGATCGGCTATGAAAAGCCAACTGACATTTACTCCTGAGGTGCTGACCTGTTGCACCATCTGCAACCACTGTGATTATTATTATTTGACCATGCTGGACATTTATGAACATTTGAACATCTTGGCCATGTTCTGTTATAATCTCCACCTGGCGCAGCCAGAAGAGGACTGGCCACCCCTCGTAGCCTGGTTCCTCTCTAGGTTTCTTCCTAGGTTTTGGCCTTTCTAGGGAGTTTTTCCTAGCCACCGTGCTTCTACACCTGCATTGCTTGCTGTTTGGGGTATTAGGCTGGGTTTCTGTACAGCACTTTGAGATATCAGCTGATGTAAGAAGGGCTATATAAATTTGATTTGTTTAGTGTTTTCCAATTTTCCCAGAAGTGGTTAGAGTCTATGGATTCTTCAATTACATTGAGCTGATTTCTGACGTGCTGTTCCTTTTCCCGTAGTGTATTTCTGTATTGTTTTAGGGATTCACCATAGTGAAGGCGTAGACTCAGGTTGGTTGGACAGGTTTCTCAATCTCTTTCTTAGATTTTTGCATTCTTCATCAAACTATTTGTCATTGTTGTTCATTTGCTTCGGGTTTCTATTTGAGATTTTTAGATTTGATTGGGGAGCTGAGAGGTCAAATATACTGTTAAGATTTTCTACTGCCAAGTTTACACCTTCACTAGTATAGTGGAACGTTTTACCCAGGAAGTTGTCTAAAAGGGATTGAATTTGTTTTAGCCTAATTGTTTTCTGGTGGGTTTCCAAACTACATTCCTTCCATCTACAGCATTTCTTAATGTTACTCAGTACCTTAGGCTTTGATGCCTCATGATTGAGATTTGCTCTGTTCAAGTAGACTGTGATTTTGCTGTGGTCTGATAGGGGTGTCAGTGGGCTGACTATGAACACTCAGAGACTCTGGGTTGAGGTCAGTGATAAAGTAGTCTACAGTACTACTGCCAAGATATGAGCTATAGGTGTACCTACCATAGGAGTCCCCTCGAAGCCTACCATTGACTATGTACATATCCAGTGTGCGACAGAGCGGCAGGAGTTGTGACCCGTTTTTGTTGGTTATGTTGACATAGTTGTGCCTATGGGGGCAGGTGTTTGTCCCCCTGTGTGCTGAGGGTGTCAGATTATTGTCCGGTTCTGGCATTTAGGTCATCACAGACTAGTACATGTCCCTGGGCCTGGAAATGATTGATTTCCCCCTCCAGGATGGAGAAGCTGTCTTCATTAATGTATGGGAATTCTAGTGGAGGGATATAGGTAGCACACAGGATGACATTTTTCTCTATAAGATAATTTGCTTTTGAATTTCTAGCCAAATGTAAAATGTTCCTGTTTTGATTAATTTAATGGAGTGAGTTAGGTCTGCTCTATACCAAATTAGCATAACCCTGAGTCCCTTCCCTGTTTCACACCTGGTAGTTTGGTGGATGGGACTACCAGCTCTGGGCTTGGGGTTGTTCATTTGTCTGTTCTGCTATGATGTTGACGCTATGGTCAGGGTCTGGTGTGGACTCTCTCTCTCTCTCTTTTTCTCTCTCTTGGTCTCTCTCTGTCTCTCTGTCTCTCTCTGTGTGTCTCTCTCTCTGTGTCTCTGTGTCTCTCTCTTGGTTTCTCTACCTGTCTCTCTCTGTGTCTCTCTCTCTCTTTACCTCATTGCATTCATTTTCTATCTATTTTTCTCCTCACTTTTCGTTCTCTCCCTGTCTTTTACCTCTCTCTCTTTTTCACTCTCTTCACAGCTTTCTGTCACTGAACCGTGTAAACCCCAAGAAGGAAAGAAAGCAATAGAGCTGACAGTTTTACTCCAAATTGGATTTTGTTGCAAGGATTGATTTTGTTTCTGCTTTACCACCGAGTGATGTTCTGATGAAGGCACATGTAGATTTACTTTTGTTCTGAAGTGACATCATCAAAGCCCAGAAATACAGTACTCACTACTCCAAAGAATACACTATGCAACTTGAGCCCTGAGGTTGTTTACCTCTAAAGAGCCAAGTACTGAAACAGAGCGCAGCAAAATTAGTAGCCCTAATGGGATTCGAACCTACAACCTTGTGCGGGTCAGAAGTGTTTCATATTTCACCAAGAGGTCTAAACCTCTTGGCGAGGTCATTCGTGTTAACCTATAAAAACTGTCCAATACAGTTTAAACAGAGACTTAGTGCACCTTACCTAAGTACTCTTACCAGCCTGATTGTTCCCCCTGGTTCTGGTAGATAAATAAAGCCTCTATGTCAATGTCTTTTATCTGCTGCAATGATAAGTGTTTGTTAGAGAGATCGAGGGATCAGGGAAGGAGGGAGATAGAGAGGGATGAAGGTAGAGTGAGATGGAGGGATGGAGGAGGGGATCCCTAGGCGTTTAAGGGATTTAAAGGGAGAGCCCCTCACACACTCCTTAAATCACACAGGAGATTAGATTAAGTGTGTGTGTGCCTGTGTGCACGCATGAGCGTGTACACACACGTTCATCCGTGTGTGACAGTTAACAGAAAGGGGTTTGATCTGCTAATAAAATAACTCTGCGCGCATGCCAAGATGTGTGTGTGTGTGCAAGTGTTGTGTGTGTTGTGTGACCACATCATACACAACACACAAACACATCCCAAACACAAACACACACACACACACACTTAACCAGTGCACTATTTGATCAATCGCTAGCTTTCATGTCTCTCACAACACACTTTCAGAAGAAAAAGACAACAAAAATGTAAAAAATGAAGAAAAATGAATGACCTGAAAACATGAAAGCTGTTAAAGCTGTCTTTGAGTCCTGAAGACAGGTCTCTCTAAGCAGAGTCATATTTTCACAGCACCCATGACATCTCAAATGTTGTTCCCCCAACCATAAGACAACATAATTTAGCAATGCTAAGCTAATGTAGTAATGGCTAGCTAGCATATCCTTAATCCTAACCTTAGGGGAGTGAGAAATGTCTGGCTCTGGAGAATTAGCTTTTCTGGTCCTACCCAAAATGCAATGGGAGTGACAGGTACACACAGGAGGCATGGAGGTCAGGGTAAACGGCAGCAGCTAATCTGATTGGACAAGGCCTGTCAGGGCTGATGACTGATTGAACAGCTCTGTTTGGTGGTGCACATATTAAAACACATGCTAATTATTTACCCTTCAATCATCATTAACCTCTGAGGGACTGAGAGAGAAAGATGTGCCTACTGCCCACAAAATTAGGTGGAAACTGAGCTTCCTAACCTGCCAAATGAATGACCAAGAGACACATATTTCCCTTAGACTACACAGACCAACAAAGAATTAGAAAACAAATCCAATTTTGATAGGGGGGGGGGGGGGGGGGGGGTCTCTCTTGGTCTCTTGGTCTCTCGGTATCTACACCCCTCTATCCTTCCCCTCTCTCTCCCTCTCTTTCCCCATAGTGTTGATGTTACTTTCCATGTGTACGGCAGAGCCAGCCCAGTCCATTCAGTACGGTAAATAGACTCTATTAAAGCAGTGATCTCACAGGCTGAAGTGGATACACAGCGTTCAGTAATTACACTGATAAACACAATGAGATGCAAGAAGACGGAACATGGAACGTAGGGATGAAGCTTTAATTAAAGCTATGCTAATTAAGATAGTGGAAAGGTTCCGGAAAAAACAAACACCATTGATTGTTACACTGACGAATGTGGGCGCAAGGAAATACACTAGCATGCAAACGGACGCACACACATATTCATATTCACACTCACCCACATGCTGAAAAATGTACCCACATGTACACATAAATACACACCCACACCACCCACATGTACACATAAATACACACCCACATGTACACATAAATACACACCCACACCACCCACATGTACACATAAATACACACCCACACCAACACACATGTACACATAAATACACACCCACACCACCCACATGTACACATAAATACACACACATTCGGACGCACACACCTATTCATATTCACCCACATGCTGAAAATACATACCCACACCAACCCACATGCACACATAAATACACACCCACATGTACACATTAATACACACCCACATGTACACATAATACACACCCACACCACCCACATGTACACATAAATACATACCCACATCACTCACATGTACACATAAAGACACACCCACATGTACACATAGACACACCCACATGTACACATAAATACACACCTACACCACACACATGTACACATAAAAACACAGACTCACAAAAACACCTACTGATTATTTTGTTTGCAGTGTGTACGTGTGTGTGTGCATCCATGTGTGTGTGTATATATAATGTCTAGAGCTAAGTCAGGGCTGACAGCGCAGAACAGAAATCCCAGACAGAGAGAGAAATCAATAAAGAGAGGGAGACTGGAGAGAGAGATAGAGAGAGGGATAGAGGAGGTGGAAATCTAATAAGAGAGGGAGACTGGAGAGAGATAGAGATAGAGAGAGAGAGAGAGAGAGAGAGAGAGAGAGAGAGAGAGAGAGAGAGAGAGAGAGAGGGATAGAGGAGGTGGAAATCTAATAAGAGAGGGAGACTGGAGAGAGATAGAGAGAGAGAGAGAGAGAGAGAGAGAGGGATAGAGGAGGTGGAAATCTAATAAGAGTGAAAATCACAAGATGACTCATTCACACAAGGAAAGCATCTCTGTCCATAATACCACAACCTCTACCACAGTGTAAATTGTATGTGAACTGACTCAAAACCACAGTTCATACAAAGCTGTGTACCAGTGAAGCATTTAGGCTTAATTAATCACCACTTAAGCGTTGGTAATGTACAGTGCTTTCAGAAAGTACTCACACCCCTTGACTTTTTCCACATTTAGTTGTGTAACAGTCTGAATATTGAATTTAGATTTTTTTGTGTCACTGGCCTACTCACAATAAATAGCCCATAATGTCAAAGTGTAATTATGTGTTTTACAAAATCATTAAAAAAGAAAAGATGATTGTCTTGAGTCAAAAAGTATTCAACCCCTTTTCTATATGAAGGCAAAATATTTCAGGAGTAAAAATGTGCTTAGCAAGTCACATAATAAGTTGCATGGACCCACTCTGTGCAATAATAATGTTTAACAGATTTTTTGAATGACTACCTCGTCACTGTACCCCACAGATACAGTTATCTGTAAGCTTTCTTACTAGAGCACTGCATTTCAAATACAGTTTCAACCATAAAGTCCAGGGAGGTTTTCCAATGCCTCGCAAAGAAGGGCACCTATTGGTAGATGTCACGGATCCCTCCGGAACTTTCATTACGCACACCTGGCCCCAATTCCCAGTGAATAGTAATTGTATTTTTATTTAAAAAAATATATTCTACCTTTATTGAATTAGGCAAGTCAGCTAAGAACAAATTCTTATTTTCAATGATGGCCTAGGAACAGTGGGTTAACTAACTTGTTCAGGGGTATAAATGTGCCCTTGGTTTACCAGTGACCTGTTGATTATTGTTACAATGTCCGTTGGTGCGTGTGAGTACCTGTGCTGTGTGTTTAGGCTTTCGCGCAATTGTGGTCTTGTCCGGTGTATTAATCATTGTGCACATGTGTTATTTATTTAAGGTACTCCTCGCTCTCTTGTTTAGGATTTCTACCCTGTGCGCACCATAATTTGGGCTTAATAAAAATATCTATTACGCATTCCTGCGCCTGTTTCCCGAATCATTTATACCAGCGTGACAGTAGATCGGTAAAAATACAAAAAATCAGACCTTTAATATCCCTTTGAGCATGGTGTAGTTATTAATTACACTTTGGATGGTGTATCAATACACCCAGTCATTACAAAGATACTGGCATCTTTCCTAACTCAGTTGCCAGAGAGGAAGGAAACCACTCAGGGATTTCACCATGAGGCCAATGGTGACTTTAAAACATTTACAGAGTTGAATGGCTGTGAGGAGAAATCTGAGGATGATTCAACAACATTGTAATTACTCCACAATACTAACCTAATTGACCGAGTGAAAAGAAGGAAGAAGGTACAGAATAAAAATATTCCAAAACATGCAACCTATTTGCAATAAGTAATACTGCAAAAATGTGGCAAAGTAATAAACTTTTTGTCCTGATTTACAAAGTGTTATGTTTGGGGCAAAACACATTTCTGAGTACCACTCTCCATATTTTCAAGGTGGCTGCATCATATTATGGGTATGCTTGTAATCATTAAGGACTGGGGAGTTTTTCAGGATAAAAACTAAACTAAACGGAATGGAGCTAAGCACTGGCAAAATCCTAGCGCAAAACCTGGGTGAGTCTGCTTTCCACCAGACAATGAGAGAGCTTTCTAAAATTATCCACCGCCATTGTTGCAACCCCTATTACAAGTCTGTTCAACCTCTCTTTCGTATCATCCAAGATCCCTAAAGATTGGAAAGCTGTGGCAGTCATCCCCCTCTTCCAAGGGGTGACACTCTAGACCCAAACTGTTATAGACCTATATCCATCCTGCCCTGCCTTTCTAATGTCTTCGAAAGCCAAGTTAATAAACAGATCACTGACCATTTAGAATCCCACCGTACCTTCTCTGCTGTGCAATCTGGTTTCCGAGCTGGTCACGGGTGAACCTCAGCCACGCTCAAGGTACTAAATTATTTCATAACCGCCATCAATAAAAGATTGTCTTCATCTTCATCAACCTGGCAAAGGCTTTCGACTCTGTCAATCACTGCATTCTTATCGGCAGACTCAATAGCCTTGGTTTCTCAAATGACTGCCTCCCCTGGTTCACCAACTACTTCTCAAACATAGTTCAGTGTGTCAACTTGAAGGGCCTGTTGTCCAGACTTCTGGCAGTCTCTATGGGGGTACCACAGGGTTCAATTCTTGGGCCGACTATTTTCTCTGTATATATCAACGATGTCGCTCTTGCTGCGGGTGATTCCCTGATCCACCTCTACGCAGACGACACCATTCTATATACATTTGACCCTTCTTTGGACACTGTGTTACCAAACCTCCAAACGAGCTTCAATGCCATACAACACTCCTTCCATGGCCTCCAACTGCTCTTAAACGCTAGTAAAACTAAATGAATGCTTTTTAACCATTCGCTGCCTGCACCCGCCCACCCGACTAGCATCACTACTCTGGACGGTTCTGACTTAGAATATGTGGACAACTACAAATACCTAGCTCTCTGGCTAGACTGTAAACTCTCCTTCCAGACTCATATTAAACATCTCCAATCCAAAATTTTATCTGGCCCTCGCTACATATTCGTCGCCAGACCCACTGTTTCCAGGTCATCTATAAGTCTTTGCTAGGTAAAGCGCCGCATTATCTCAGCTCACTGGTCATGATAACAACACCCACCCATAGCACGCGTTCCAGCAGGTATATCTCACTGGTCATCCCCAAAGCCAAGACCTACTTTGGTCGCCTTTCCTTCCAGTTCTCTGCTGCCAATGACTGGAACGAATTGCAAAAATAGCTGAAGCTGGAGACTTACTTTCCCTCGCTAACTTTAAACATCAGCTATCCAAGCAGCTAACCGATCGATACACCTGTCCATAGCCCATCTGTAAATAGCCCATCCAATCTACCTACCTCATCCCCATATTGTTTTTATTTACTTTTCTGCTCATTTGCACACCAGTATTTCTACTTGCACATCATCATCTGCCTAACAATCTATCACTCCAGTGTTAATTTGCTATATTGTAATTACTTTGCTATTATGGCCTATTTATTGCCTACCTCCTCACGACTTTTGTACACACTGTATATAGACTTTGTTTTTTCTATTGTGTTATTAACTGTACGCTTGTTTATTCCATGTGTAACTCTGTGTTGTTGTGTGTGTCGCACTGCTTTGCTTTATCTTAGCCAGGTCGCAGTTGTAAATGAGAACTTGTTCTCAACTAGCCTACCTGGTTAAATAAAGGGAACTTGTTCTCAACTAGCCTACCTGGTTAAATAAAGGGAACTTGTTCTCAACTAGCCTACCTGGTTAAATAAAGGTGAAATTAAAAAATTACAAATGTATTCACCATTCAGCAGGACAGTTACCTAAAACACAAGGCCAAATCTACCCTGGAGTTACTGTCACGTTCTGACCATAGTTCTTTTGTGTTTTCTTTGTTTTAGTGTTGGTCAGGACGTGAGCTGAGTGGGCATTCTATGTTGTGTGTCTAGTTTTCCCGTTTCTATGTTTGGCCTGATATGGTTCTCAATCAGAGACAGGTGTTAGTCATTGTCTCTGATTGGGAACCATATTTAGGTAGCCTGTTTTGTGTTGGGTTTTGTGGGTGGTTGTCTCTGTCTTCGTGTGTCTGCACCAGACAGAACTGTTTCGTGTTTTTCACATTTGTTGTTTTGTATTTTGTAGTGTTCACGTTTATCGTCTTTATTAAACATGATGAACACTAACAACGCTGCGCTTTGGTCCTCTCCTTCGTCCACAGAAGAAAGCCGTTACAGTTACTTACGAAGAAGAATGTTTCTGAGTGACCAAGTTACAGGTTACAAGTTAAATCTGCATGAAAATCTATGGCATTACTTAAAAATGGTTGTCTAGAATTTTTTTTAAGAATAATGGGCAAGTATTTTAATATCCAGGTGTGCAAAGACTGTAATAGCTGCCAAAGGTGATTCTAACATGTATTGACTTTGGTGTTAATACTTATGTACATTTGATATTTCTGTATTTCCGTCTCAATAAATTAGCAAAAATATCTTAACATGTTTTCACTTTGTCATTATGGGGTATTGTGTGTAAATGGGTGAGAAAAAATATATTTAATTTTGAATTCAGGCTGTAAGACAGGTTTGGCCACTTTGATGGGGGTGGGGGCCACAACAAATCTGAATTCAATATGAGGGACTGCAGTTGCTCACGGCCCACATGTGCGTTTTAGAATGAATTCAGTGTAATTATACACATATTGCCATGGGGCGTAGAGAAGATTTTGCAATTGTATAACACATTTTATGCAATTCTACTGATTTTTGCCTTGGGGTGAAGAGAAATGTTTGCAGGTTTTAATATGATACAGTATTTGAATGAGACTGACTAACAAAATCAATGGGGCCGGTAACCCACGGCCGGTAATTCGGACATAATTACTAAGTTGAGATAGCTGGCTGCTAGACTAACTTACCAATCTATAAATGTTAGCTGACATGAGCTAATTGAGTGACGATCAGTGACTGGCATAACAAGAGAAACTGCTGATGCACAAACAAATGTAGAAATCACACGTTATTGTACTATTCTAACTTGCAACAGTAAGCTTGACCCTGACTGAGTCTCTCCCCCCACCCCCCAATAAAACAATTATGTGGGAAATTGATTAGAGGGTCTTCAAAAGGAAACGCACACATCCACACAAGTAAGGATGGAGGGAAGCCGGGAGGGAGGCAGGCAGGTAGGCAGGGTGTTGGGCAGGGAGGGAGTGAGGGAGGCGGGCGGGGAGGGAGGGAGGGAGGCGGGCGGGAAGCGGGCAGGCGGGCAGGCGGGCAGGCGGGCAGGCGGGCAGGCAGGCAGGCAGGGAGGGAGGGAGGGTATGACAGTATGCATGCCCATGAAATAATTTGCCAGGCAACAAAAACACTGATGGTTGCAGCCTCTGAAGCAATTAGCTGAACAAACAGAATTGGATCAGTAATGGAAAAGAGCATTACACTGATAGACAGGTGTTCACTCCATAGACACACACACACGTGTGTGCACAAACACAAAGTCGCTGAGTTGGGAAAGGTAAGGTCCAAAAATTGCTGATCGGCATTTGTGACAATCACACACACACACACACCCGGACACACGCACACACACGCATGTACACACACTCAGGCACACACATTACTGAGAACAGTACTTTTACAGGTAAATAGCAACACTGAGGATAGAGTCAATCTCTCACTGTGAGCTCATTAAGACACAGCAACAAAACAGACAGTACAAAGTTACACACACACACACACACACACACACACACACACACACACACTTGATAACAAACTGACAAACGGTGTTAACAGTTTTTCCTCTCATGTTAACAGTCTTTAATCTCATGTTAACAGTCTTTAATCTCATGTTAACAGTCTTTAATCTCATGTTAACAGTCTTTCCTCTCATGTTAACAGTCTTTAATCTCATGTTAACAGTCTTTCCTCTCATGTTAACAGTCTTTAATCTCATGTTAACAGTCTTTCCTCTCATGTTAACAGTCTTTCCTCTCATGTTAACAGTCTTTCCTCTCATGTTAACAGTCTTTAATATAATGTTAACAGTCTTTCCTCTAATGTTAACAGTCTTTAATATCATGTTAACAGTCTTTAATCTCATGTTATCAGTCTTTAATATCATGTTAACAGTCGTCCCTCTAATGTTAACAGTCTTTAATATCATGTTAACAGTCTTTAATCTCATGTTAACAGTCTTTAATCTCATGTTATCAGTCGTCCCTCTAATGTTAACAGTCTTTAATCTCATGTTAACAGTCTTTCCTCTCATGTTAACAGTCTTTCCTCTCATGTTAACAGTCTTTAATCTCATGTTATCAGTCTTTCCTCTCATGTTAACAGTCTTTAATATCATGTTAACAGTCTTTAATCTCATGTTAACAGTCTTTCCTCTCATGTTAACAGTCTTTAATATCATGTTAACATTCTTTAATCTCATGTTAACAGTCGTCCCTCTAATGTTAACTGTCTTTAATCTCATGTTAACAGTCTTTCCTCTCATGTTAACAGTCTTTAATCTCATGTTAACAGTCTTTAATCCCATGTTAACAGTCTTTAATCTCATGTTAACAGTCTTTAATCTCATGTTAACAGTCTTTCCTCTCATGTTAACAGTCTTTAATCTCATGTTAACAGTCTTTAATCTCATGTTAACAGTCTTTAATCTCATGTTAACAGTCTTTAATCTCATGTTAACAGTCTTTAATCTCATGTTAACAGTCTTTCCTCTCATGTTAACAGTCTTTAATCTCATGTTATCAGTCTTTAATCTCATGTTAACAGTCTTTAATCTCATGTTAACAGTCTTTAATCTCATGTTATCAGTCTTTAATCTCATGTTAACAGTCTTTAATCTCATGTTAACAGTCTTTAATCTCATGATAACAGTCTTTAATCTCATGTTAACAGTCTTTAATCTCATGTTAACAGTCTTTAATCTCATGTTAACAGTCTTTAATCTCATGTTAACAGTCTTTCCTCTCAGATCTCTCCATCTGTATGGATCATGTGAACATGCTCCGTTTCTGTTTCTGCAGTAAGACTATGATCCTGAATTAACCTACACACACACCTCAATACTAATCATAGTCCACACACAGGGACATTGTCAGTCAAATCAAATCGCCTGTGTGTGTGTGATACACTGCTGCATGCTAAGTAGCATTGGGCCATACATGTTTAACGTTCTGTATTATTAAGACATGCTCTGGTGACTGCTAATTGTGTGGATGATACGATATAAAAATCTTAGCTAGGCAGAGAGAGAATAAAACACACACGTAGAAAAAACATTATACTGGCCCTGTGAGCCAGAAAACACTCCAAAACAGCCACTTAGCCAATCATAGTGTGGGCAGAGTGATGATTACAGCAGTGGATAGATGAGCCAATGTCCTTAAATCACTGTCCTTTGTCTGCTGATTAGTGTGTGTATGTATGTGTATGTGTTTGTGTGTGTCTGGTGATTTAGGCGGTGAGCTGCAATCACGTCTATTGGTCTCGAGATAATAACAAACAAGGGAGGTGACTTATAATGTGCTGCTCTAATAGGCGTGTATGTGTGTGTGTGTGTCTCACCCTGCATCATCACTTTAATCCACTAATGAAGATGTCACAGAGCGTGCCTGTGCTTGTGCTTGTGTGTGTGCATGTGTTTGTGCGTGTGTATGCGCATGTGTGTGCGTGTGTGTGCGTGTGTGTGTGCGTGTGTGTGTGTCACCTCCTCGCCACAACACATCACACTGACAAAGAATCCTTCTGAGGTGTGAATTAAATTGTGATAAGGTCAGGGTGGACATTAGCGTGTGTGTGATTGCGTGTGCAACACGATCTCATAGTTTCCCTTCGAAATTCAACGTATTATCAATGAACGTCTATTTTTGGCAGATGAATTCCACGTGGTTACGGGGTTAAAACAGAAAGAACTCAAAGGGTTAAGTTTAGGTATTCATTCTGAATGGTTAGGGTTAGGGCTATGGTTTGGGGAAGGTTTAAAACTAAATAATTCAAAACAACAAGCTGTTTCCATGAACTATTGTCAAGTATTGTTAAGGCTTGGTAAAGCATTGTGAACTGCGGTGGCGCGGTGATCTAAGCAACATGCTCCGGCTCTGACCATCACGAGTTCGTGCCCACTGCTGGGAAATCGTTTTCTTTTTGTGGGCTCCGAGGAAGGCAAATATCGACATTCTCAGGATTTTTCAAATGTCCGAAATGCCTTCCTACTGGGCACATCATGTCATTTCAAAAGTAATAATGTGGGTAATATTTGATTGAGACGTTGATCAATGTGATTTCAACTTGTATTCACCCACTCAAAAAGATAGCTAGAAGTTTGTTGAATTCTTAATGTGTTATCACTATACTTTCAACCACTAAAAGAACAACCACATTCTAATAGGAATACAATGTCAGAGATTTGTTATTTTACAACAACTTAATGTCTTATCCAAGGGTGTTGGCATGGGTGGCCACCAAATCAGATTGAGCAAAAACATAAATTAAAAAACAACAACAATTATGCTCTTTACTTGGCAGTGTTCCAAACGGGACATCAGATCAAATTAATATCAAGTGCACTTAGTCAGAGTTGATGAAATATAACAGAACAGATGAACTGGAATTTCACTCTCACGGAATGCCAAAAATAACTAACTGGAACCTACACCCCCAATAAGACACGAATATGACTGCACTGAGGCATACAGTCTGTCACTGTGCTTCTATGTTAATATGCACCATGCCACTGCCTATTTCATTTGTTCATTTAGCAAACAAGACATAATCCAGTGCCTTTATTGCAATCAACACACCTATATTTGAGCTTAAATTCGCTTTAAAAATGCTACCATTTCTCTCAGTCTGATGGCAAAATGTGTAGAACAGGTACAAAGTGCAAGTGACCAGTGCTGTTCAAGATTCTGCACAGATTATTACAGCAATTGTGAAAATCTCCACAGACCTGCGACCTTTGCATGCTATGTTGAACATGCACACTTTCTAGGAACATATAAGAATACATTTATAGTTACAGAAATGTACAGTGTATTCGGAAAGTATTCATACCCCTTGACTTTTCCCACATTTAGTTCACGTTACAGCCTTATTCTAAAATGGATTTAATAAAAAAATGTCTGCATCAATCTACACACAATAACCCCTAATGACAAAGTGAAAACAGTTTTTTAGTATTCAGAACCTTTGCTATGAGACTCGAAATTGTGCTCAGGTGCATCCTGTTTCCACTGATCATCCTTGAGCTGTTTCTACAACTTGATTGGAGAACACCTGTGGTAAATTTAATTGATTGGACATGATTTGGAAATGCACACGCCAGTCTATTTAAGGCCCCACAGTTGACAGTGCATGTCAGAGCAAAAACCAAGCCATGAGGTAGAAGGAAGGATTGTGTCAAGGCATAGATCTGGGGAAGGGTACCAACAAATTTCTGCAGCATTGAAGATTCCCTAGAACACAGTGGCCTCCATCATTCTTAAATAGAAGAAGTTTGGAACCACCAAGACTACCTAGAGCTGACCGGCCAAACTGAGCAATCGGAGGAGAAGAGCCTTGATCAGGGAGGTGATCAAGAACCCAATGGTTACTCTAGTAGATCTCCAGAGTTCCTCTGTGGAAATGGGAGAACCTCCCAGAAGGACAACGATCAGGCCTTTATTGTAGAGTGGCCAGACGGAAATCCCTCCTCAGTAAAAGCCACATGACAGCCCGCTTGTAGTTTGTCAAAAGGCACCTAAAGACTCTCAAACCATGAAAAACAAGATTCTGTGGTCTGATGAAACCAAGATTGAACTCTTTGGCCTCTTTTGCCAAGCATCACGTCTGGAAGAAACCTGGCATCCTCCCTACGGTGAAGCATGGTGGTGGCAGCATCTTACTGTGGGGATGTTTTTCATCTGCAGGGACTGGAGGACTAGTTAGGGTCTAGGGAAAGATGAACGGAGCAAAGTACAGAGAAATCCTTGATGAAAACCTGCTCCAAAGCCCTGATGACCTCAGAATGGGCTGAAAGTTCACCTTCCAACAGGACAACAACCCTAAGCACACAGCCAAGATAACGCAGCTTTGGGAAAAGTCTCTGAATGTCCTTGAGTGGCCCAGCCAGAGCCCGGACTTGAACCCGATCTAACATCTCCGAAGAGACCTGAAATTAGCTGTGCAGCAACACTCCCCATTCAACCCGACAGAGCTTGAGAGGATTTGCAGAGAAGAATGGGAGAAACTCCCCAAATACCTGTGTGGCAAACATGTAGCGTCATACCCAACAAGACTGGAGACTGTAATCACTGCCAAAGATGCTTCAACAAAATACTGAGTAAAGGGTCTGAATACTTATGTAAATGAAATATTTTTCATAAATATTTGTTTTATAGATTTGCAAACATTTCTAAAAACACGTTTTTGCTTAGTCATTATGGGGTCTTGTGTGTTTTTTTATGTAATACATTACAGCCTTATTCTAAAATGTAACAAAACGCGGGGTCTGAAAACTTTCGGAATGTACTGTACAGTTACAAAATGTGGTCATGGATGTGTTACTAATTCTAAGGTTGAATAAATACTGTTACAAAGCTTTAACTTTAGACTATTAACTTTATTACAAAAGTAATATTGAATTGACAACACAACAACCAAATATCAACATTTGAAGGAGATGTATCTTTTGTCTGGCTTTAATTCCAGTTTGTCTACAAATTACTAATTGATATTTTGGATTCACATCCCCATCTCAACGAAAAATATAAGTTACGAACAGCACTACATCTAATTCAAATTTGAAATACAGTTGGGTTTGATTTAGTCATATTGTTTAACTGTGATTTTTGGATGAGATGTTAATCCAATACGTCTTTGATTAACTTGGAAGATATGAAATATATGAAATCAACCATAGCTTGAAACCCTTGGCCGATATGTATTGTCTATTTTTAGTTGAACCCTGGGTTGAATTGAAACAATAGCTGTTGATGACGTTGCTAATTATATACAGTTGAAGTCGGAAGTTTACATACATCTTAGCCAAATACATGTCAACTCTGTTTTTCACAATTCCTGACATTTAATCCTAGTAAAAATTCCCTGTCTTTGGTCAGTTAGGATCACCACTTTATTTTAAGAATGTGAAATATCAGAATAATAGTAGAGAGAATGATTTATTTCAGCATTTATTTATTTCACCACATGCCCAGTGGGTCAGAAGTTTACATACACTCAATTAGTATTTGGTAGCATTGCCTTTAAATTGTTTAACTTGGGTCAAACATTTTGGGTAGCCTTCCAGAAGCTTCCCACAATAAGTTGGGTGAATTTTGGCCCATTCCTCCTGACAGAGCGGGTGCAACTGAGTTAGGTTTGTAGGCCTCCTTGCTCGCACATGCTTTTTCAGTTCTGCCAACAAATGTTCTATGGGACTGAGGTCAGGGCTTTGTGATGGCCACTCCAATACCTTGACTTTGTTGTCCTTAATCCATTTTGCCACAACTTTGGAAGTGTGCTTGGGGTCATTGTCCATTTAGAAGACTCATTTGCGACCAAGCTTGAACCTCCTGACTAATGTCTTGAGATGTTGCTTCAATATATCCACATAATTTTCCTACCTCATGATTCCATCTATTTTGTGAAGTGCACCAGTCCCTCCTGCAGCAAAGCTCCCCCAAAACATGATGCTGCCACCCCCCGTGCTTGACGGTTGGGATGGTGTTTTTCGGCTTGCAAGCCTCCCCTTTTTTCCTCCAAACATAACGATGGCCATTATGGCCAAACAGGTCTATTCTTGTTTCATCAGACAAGAGGACATTTCTCAAAAAATTACGAAACTTTGTCCCCATGTGCAGTTGCAAACCGTAGTCTGGCTTTTTTATGGAGGTTTTGGAGCAGTGGCTTCTTCCTTGCTGAGTGGCCTTTCAGATTATGTCGATATAGCACTCGTTTTACTGTGGATATAGATACTTTTGGACCTGTTTCCTCCAGCATCTTCACAAGGTCCTTTGCTGTTGATTGATTTGCACTTTTCGCACCAAAGTACGTTCATCTCTAGGAGACAGAACGCGTCTCCTTCCTGAGCGGTATGACGGCTGCGTGGTCCCATGGTGTTTATACTAGCGTACTATTGGTACCTTCAGGCGTTTGCAAATTGCTCCCAAGAATGAACCAGACTTGTGGAGGTCTACAATTATTTTGCTGAGGTCTTGGCTGATTTCTTTTGATTTTCCTAAGATGTCAAGCAAAGAGGCACTGAGTTTGAAGGTAGGCCTTGAAATACATCCACAAGTACACCTCCAATTGACTCAAATTATGTCAATTAGCCTATCAGAAGCTTCTAAAGCCATGACATAATTTTCTGGAATTTTCCAAGCTGTTTAAAAGCACAGTCAACTTAGTGTATGTAAACTTCTGACCTACTGGAATTGTGATATAGTGAATTATAAGTGATATAATCTGTCTGTAAACAATTGTTGGAAAAATTACTTGTGTCATGCACAAAGTAGATGTCCTAACCAACTTGCCAAAACTATAGTTTGTAAACAGGAAATTTGTGGAGTGGTTGAAACATTTGTTTTAATGACGAACCTAAGTGTATGTAAACTTCGACTTCAACTGTATAGACCAAAATAGTCTCATTGATGATACATGACTTATAAAGTATGGTTACATTTCATTAGCTCTGTTAAACCTACCCTTTGGAATGACTTTGATAGAAACAGTTAATATATTTAGTTATTAAGAGATCTCTCAATAATCATTCTCAAGGTAGCACATTGGTAGTTGTCACTGTCAGTGACAAATAACAAAGTTAAGTAGGACTGGCCTTACTTAAACCGTGGATGGGAGACAAAATGACTAATCGCAGATAAATAAACTCTCCAGTCAGAGGTGCTGCCCAGCCTATTGTATTTATTTGTATTTTTATTTATTATAATTTATAAAAAAAAAATATTTCTCCCCAATTGGTAGTTACAGTCTTGTCCCATCGCTGCAACTCCCCTACGGACTCGGGAGAAGCGAAGGTCGAGAGCCATGAGTCCTCCGAAACACGACCCTGCCAAGCCACACTGCTTCTTGACACACTGCTTGCTTAACCAGTAAGCCAGCCGCACCAACGTGTCAGAGGAAACACCGTCCAGCTGGCGACTGAAGTCAGCTTCCAGGTGCCTGGCCCGCCACAAGGAGTCGCTAGAGTGCGAAGGGACAGGGAAATCCCGGCCGGCCAAACCCTCCCCTAACGATGCTGGGCCAGTTGTGTGCTGCCTCATGGGTCTCCAGGTCACAGCTGGCTGTGATACAGCCTGGGATCGAACCCAGGTCTGTAGTGATGCCTCAAGCACCGCTGCGCCACTTGGGAGGCACTATTTTTTTTTCTGATAGTGGATATAATGTTTAATACCAACACATTTTATACAAGGTTTGTCTATGTTGAAAATGGGTTACAATGATGACATAATCCTGTTTAAAAATTGTCACCCTCAAAACAACAGTTTATGAGTACTTTAACGTCACAATATGTGACATTACGCTGAAACAACGTTGATTCAACCAGTTTGCGCCCAGTGGGTCGTCTGTCCGACTCCTTACTGAGGCAGACATTTACTGCAGAGGTCAAACCCTCCCTGAAATTATAGATGAAAATTCCACAGTGAGACAGATGAGGGCTGACACACACACACAAAGTGCAAAGGGAGTTCACAGTAGACTTATAAATTCTATGAACAAGGTCCCAAGAAAATTCACTTCTGTTCTGATGTTGCCAGAATTGAAATGCTATTCCCTCTCTCTCTCTGTTACACTCTCTTGGTTTCTCTGCCCTCTCTGTCTATTTCTCTCTTTTCTCTTTCTCTCTAGTTCTCCCTACCTCTCTTCCTTTTTACCCCTCTCTCGTTCTCTGTCTAAGTGCATTCTCTCTCAGAGGACAGAGTACAAAGGACACCAAAACACTAACTCCCTCCACTAAAACCTAAAGCAGAGAACAAGTCGACAGGCAGACGGACAGGCAGCGACAACAAGCACACTTCTCTCACAGCTCTCCAACAGAGCAAGGGCTTGCTAATGTAGAGATGGCTAGTAGGATGAAGGAGAGAGCTAGAGAAATAGGGGATGGGGGGAGGGGGTATATTGTTATTGAGCCCTCAGGGGAGAGAAGGGAGAGGCTTCTTAACATCAGAAGTGTTGGAGCACTATACACACAATTAGGGGCAGAAAGGTCAAAAATACACGCATACACTCTCTGGTTATAGAATGCTCTTACTTTCTGTCTCTCTCTGGTATTGAACTATCTCTGGTGCTCTCTCTCTCTCATCTTTTCTATCAGCTCGTGACCCACAACTCACACATTGTCACCTCTCCATAGAGTTCAATAAGGAGAAGAGAGGTACATTAGCAGAGAGAGGAGAAGAGAGAGGTCCTAGGGTAGCGGAGAGAGGTCCTAGGGTAGCGGAGAGAGGTCCTAGGGTAGCAGAGAGAGGTCCTAGGGTAGCGGAAAGAGGTCCTAGGGTAGCAGAGAGAGGTCCTACGGTAGCAGAGAGAGGTACTAGGGTAGCAGAGAAAGGTCCTAGGGTAGTAGAGAGAGGTCCTAGGGTAGCAGAGAGAGGTACTAGGGTAGAAGAGAGTGGTCCTAGGGTAGCAGAGAGAGGTCCTAGGGTAGCAGAGAGAGGTACTAGGGTAGCAGGGAGAGATCCTAGGGTAGCAGAGAGAGGTCTTAGGGTAGCAGAGAGAGGTACTAGGGTAGAAGAGAGTGGTCCTAGGGTAGCAGAGAGAGGTCCTAGGTTAGCAGAGGGAGGTCCTAGAGTAGCAGAGAGAGGTCCTAGGGTAGCAGAGAGACATCTTAGGGTAGCAGAGAGAGGTCCAAGGGCAGCAGAGGGAGGTATTAGGGTAGCAGAGGGAGGTCCTAGAGTAGCAGAGAGAGGTATTAGGGTAGCAGAGAGAGGTCCAAGGGCAGCAGAGGGAGGTATTAGGGTAGCAGAGAGATTGTATAGGTAATTGCCAAAATAAAGGAAACACCAACATAAAGTGTCTTTATAGGGCGTTGGGCCACCACGAGCTGCCAGAACATATTCAATGCACCTTGGCATAGATTCTACAAGTGTCTGGAACTCTATTGGAGGGATGCAACAACATTCTTCCATCAGAAATTCCTTAATTTGGTGTTTTGTTGATGGTGGTAGAAAATGCTGTCTCAGGTGTCAGGCGACAATCTCCCATAAGTGTTCAATTGGTTTGAGATCTGACTGAGACACACACGCACGCGCACACGCACACACACAGAGATCTCTTCTTCTAGCCATGGTAGCAACTGGGCATTTTTATACATAACCCTAAGGGATGTTATTGCTTTATTAACTCAAACACCTGCTTTCAATATACTTTGTATCCCTAATTTACGTAAGTGTTTCCTTTATTTTGTCAGTTGCCTGTAAGTGTTTTTTTGTATGTGTGTGGGTGGAGAGAAAATTAGATCCTCTACTGCTAAAACCAAACTAATATGACTATGATGAGCATGTGCACCTGCCTGGTATTCTCTTCAGACAAGCCCACAGAGGCAATAATCATTCAGATTATTACTACAGTGAAGGAAGCTGATAGCTAACAACAGCACACACCTCAACAATAGACAAACAGCTATTCAGACACGATACAAACAAGGTGAAAAGTTATATTTTTACCTCTATTGACCATCTCAAGTAAACAAACCACCTGCAATGTTAAAATATTCATTCATATTTATATGAGTGTGTGTGTCGGTATAGTGTGTGTGTCGGTATAGTGTGTGTGTCGGTGTGTGTGTGTCTAGGTTTAAGCAGTCAGAAGCTGTAATATAACTGAGGGTTTAATTCTCTGAGTCATACAGAGCAGAGTGCTCTGCATTCATATAGCTACTGCTGTGTGTGTGTGTGTGTGTGTGTTACACCTGCTTGCACTCACACAAACTTCAGAAGGATTAACCAAGGCTAAATCCAGCCAGCCACTTCAGAAAGAAAGGAGGAGAGAGAAAGGGGGAGAGAGAAGAGAGAAAATGAGGAAAAAGTGACAGCAAGAAGAAGAGAGAGAAAGGGAAAGAAAAAGAGAGAGAGAGAGAGAGAGAGAGAGAGGAAGAAAGAGAGGGGAACTAATATTGAGATAAGTAGAGAGGTAGAGAAAAGAGGTGGTGGGAGTGCTACTGTGATGACTGACATCTCAGTTCTTATAAATGTGGCTTGTTGCGTAATGGTTGTTTTGCTATCAGTGAGAGTATTGAAAATATTACTGATGTGAATGTGTGTGTGTTTCTTTGTTAATGCATTTTCCCAAGATGCTGAGAGTGACTAGACCTTGGCTGTATCTATTGTACTGTATAATAGAGATAATATAACAGTCTTAAGAGTGTGTGAGGTGAAGCGTGTGTTAGTGTAATTATAGGGTGTCAGGAAGTAATGTAACACTTCACTGGCAGGCCACACAGGACAGGCAGGCCACACAGGACAGGCAGGCCACACAGGACAGGCAGTCAATACAGGACAGGACAAACACATTATAGATCTGTCCCTCCACAGGACCGGAGATGAGGGGTGAGGTCATACAATCACATGCACACGCACACATACACACAATGTCATCATGGGGAGAGGAGTAAGAAAACAAAAGATATTGTCTGATGACAAAAGATCTTAACTCCCTCCTTCCATCCCTCCCTTTACCTCCTTCCTTCCATCCCTCCCTTTACCTCCTTCCTTCCATCCCTCCCTTTACCTCCTTCCTTCCATCCCTCCCTTTACCTCCCTCCTTCCTTCCATCCCTCCCTTTACCTCCCTCCTTCCTTCCATCCCTCCCTTTACCTCCCTCCTTCCATCTCTCCTTTTACCTCCCTCCTTCCTTCCATCCCTCACTTTACCTCCCTACTTCCATCTCTCCTTTTACCATCTCTCCTTTTACCTCCTTCCTTCCATCCCTCCCTTTATCTTCCTCCCTCCATCTCTCCTTTTACCTCTCCTTCCATCCATCCCCTTTATGTCCCTCCTTCCATCCCTCCTTTTACCTCCCTCTTTCCATTTCTCCTTTTACCTCTCTCCTTCCATCCCTCCCTTTACCTCCCTCCTCTCTCCCCTCCTTTTACCTCCCATCTCTCCTTTTACCTCCCTCCTTCCATCGCTCCCTTTACCCTCCTCCTCCCTTCCCTCGTTGTACCTCCCTCCTTCCTTCCATTCCTCCTTTTACCTCCCTCCTTGCAGCAAATGCTTCATCTAGCTTATAGAGAGAGCCTTTGATGATTTTACACACACAAACACACAGTATCACATCATTAGTATGATGAATAAGATCGAAGCCTCTGGGGCCACGCACACCCTGCAGGGCAGGGGGAAAAAAGAGAGTGAGAGATAAAGAGAGAGAGAGAGAGAGAAAACACTTCCACTCTAAATTCTGGATGAATGCTCTCGACTTCAACAATCATCACCATTTCCTGTTGCCTCTCAATGAAGGAATGATGGAGAGAGAGAGATGGAAGAAGAGAGGGAGGGAGAGGTGAAGAGATGACATCATATTGAGAGAGAGATGGAGGGGGTGATGGAGGAAGAGACGGAGGAAGAGATATATAGAGCATCTATCTCAAAAGTTAGACATACTGATTTCTTCTTTATTCAACTCTTCCACTCCAGAATATTCCAGATCGATGGCTGCCTCATCTAATAAGAGACAATGAACACTTGAGTTGCTCCATATTGTTCTTCCAAAGGTCAAGCTCCTCATCCCTCTCTCACATACCAGATATACAACTCACTGACATTAACGTCTTTATGCAAGTCTGGGCTCAGCTTTCAAATGAGAGCATCAAACCAGAAACAGAGATAAAGGTCTTTATTAATGTATGATGGAGCGCATGCAAGAGGACTTTGCTGAAACAAGATATGAAACTCACTGACCTAAACGTCTGCACGGTTGTGCTTAACTTTTACATGACATCGGCATACAAGATATTCAACTCATCTGTACTTCTCATGAAAGTGGTGACTTTATGCAAACTGGAAACTACATTCTGCATTTATTGTAGCTGGGGATTTTAACAAAGCAAATTTGAGGAAAATGCTACAGAAGTTCGACCAACTCATTGACTGTAGTACTCGTACTGGTAAATCATTGGGCCCCTTCCACTCAACTCTTTTGAAATGCCCACAAGGCCCTCCCCCGCCCTCCCTTTGGCAAATCTGAACACGACTTAATTTTGCTCCTCTCTTGCTAGAGGCAGAAACTCAAACAGGAAGTACCCATGCTAAGGTCTATTCAACACTGGTCTGACCAATCGGAATTCATGCTTCAAGATTGTTTTGATCACGCGGACTGGGATATGTTCCAGGTAGCTTCTGAGAATAACATCAACGAATACATGGATACAGTGACAGTGAGTTTATCAGGAAGTGTATAGGAGATGTTACACCCACTGTGACTATTAAAACCTACCCAAACCAGAAACCGTGGACAGATGACAGCATTCGTGCAAAACTGAAAGAGCAAACCACCACAATTAACCATGGAAAGGTGACTGAGAATATGGCCGAATACAAACAGTGTAGTTATTCTTTCTGTAAGGCAATCAAACAGGCAAAATGTCAGTACTGAGACAAAGTGGAGTCGCAATTCAACGGCTCATACACCAGACGTATGTGGTAGGGTCTACAAACAATCATAGAATACATAGGGAAAACCAGCCACGTCGCAGACACTGATGTATTGCTTCTGGACAAGCTAAACACCTTCTTCGTATGCTTCGAGGATAAAAAAGTACCACCGTCGAGGCCCGCTACCAAGGACTGTGGGCTCTCCTTCTCAAATTGCCAACATGAGTAAGACGTTTAAGCTGTTAACCCTCGCAGGGCTGCCGGCCCAGATGTAATCTCTAGCCGCGTCCTCAGAGCATGCGCAGATCAGCTGGCTGGAATGTTTACGGACATATTCAATCTCTCCTTATCCCAGTCTGCTGTGCCCACTTGCTTCAAGATGTCCACCATTGTTCCTGTACCCAAGAAAGCAAAGGTAACTGAACTAAATGACTATCGCCCCGTAGCACTCACTTCTGTAATCATGAAGTGCTTTGAGAGGCTAGTTAAGGATCATATCACCTCTACCTTACCTGACACCCTAGACCCACTTCAATTTGCTTACTACCCCAATAGATCCGCATCGCACTATCCGCTCTGGACAAGAGGAATACCTATGTAAGAATGTTGTTCATTGACTATAGCTGAGCATTCAACACCATAGTACCCTCCATGCTCATCATTAAGCTCAGGGCCCTGGATCTGAACCCCGTCCTGTGTAACTGGTTCCTGGATTTCCTGACGGGCCACCCCCAGGTAGTTAAGGTAGGAAACTTTGCTGATCCTCAACACAGGGGCCCCACAAGGCTGCGTGTTCAGCCCACTCCTGTACTCCCTGTTCACCCATGACAGCGTGGCCAAGCACGCCTCCAAATCAATCATCATATTTGCAGACGACACAACAGTAGTTGTGATGAGACAGCCTACAGGAAGGAGGTGAGGGCCCTGGGAGAGTGGTGTCAGGAAAATAACCTCTCTCGCAACGTCAACAAAACAAAGGAGCTGATCGTGGACTTCAGAAAACAGCAGGGGAGCTTGCCTCTATCCACATTGACGGAACCGGAGTGAAGAAGGTGGAAAGCTTCAAGTTCCTCGGCGTACACATCACTGACGATCTGAAATGGTCCACCCAAACAGATAGTGTGATGAAGAAGGCGCAACAGCACTAAAACTCTCACAAACTTTTACAGATGCACAATTGAGAGCATCCTTTCGGGCTGTATCACCATCTGGTATGGCAACTGCAACGCCCGCAATCTCAGGGCTCTCCAGAGGGTGGTGCGGTCTGCCCAACTCATCATCGGGGAAAACTACCCGTCCTCTAGGACACCTACAGCACCCGATGTCACAGGAAGGCCATCAACCACCCGAGCCACGGCCTGTTCACCCCGCTATCACCCAGAAGGCGAGGTCAGTACAGGTGCATAAAAGCTGGGACCGAGAGACTGAAAAACAGCGTCTATTTCAAGGCCATCAGACTGTTAAATAGCCATCACTAGCCGGCTTCCACCCGGTTACGCAACCTTGCACCTTAGAGGCTGGTGCCCTATATACATAGACTTGGACTCACTGGCTACTTTAATAATGGAACACTAGTCGCATTAAAAATGTTTAAATAATCTTTACATACTGCTTTACTCATCTCATATGTACAGTGCCTTGCAAAAGTATTCATCCTCCTTGGCATTTTTCCTATTTTGTTGTATTACAACCTGTCATTTTTTTTGTTGTTGTTTTGTTTTGTATTTTTCACCCCTTTTTTCTCCCCAATTGGTAGTTACAGTCTTGTCTCATCGCTGCAACTCACGTACGGGTTTCGGGAGAGGTGAAGGTCGAGAGCCATGCATCCTCCGAAACACAACCCAACCGAGACACACTGCTTCTTCACACAATACCCATCCAACCTGGAAGCCAGCCGCACCAATGTGTCGGAGGAAACACCGTACACCTGGCGACCGTGTCAGCGTGCACTGCGGCCGGCCCGCCACAGGAACCACTAGTGCGCGGTGAGAAGGATATCCCTGCCAGCCAAGCCCTCCCCAAACCAGACTACGCTGGGCCAATTGTGTGTCGCCCCATGGACCTCCCGGTCGCGGCCAGCTGCAACAGAGCCTGGACTTCAACCAAGAATCTCTAATGGCACAGCTAGCAGTGCCTTAGACCACTGAGCCACTCGGGAGGCCACAACCTGTAATTTAAATAGATTTTTATTTGGATTTCATGTAATGGACATACACAAAATAGTCCAAATTGGTGAAGTGAAATGAAAAAAATCACTTGTTTCAAAAAATTCTAAAAAAGAAAAAAGGAAAAGTGGTGTGTGTATATGTATTCACCCCCTTTGCTATGAAGCCCCTAAATAAGATCTGGTGCAACCAATTACCTTCAGAAGTCACATAATTAGTTAAATAAAGTCCAACTGTGTGCAATGTAAGTGTCACATGATCATTGATCACATGATCAGTATATATACACCTGTTCTGAAAGGCCCCAGAGTCTGCAACACCACTAAGAAAGCGGTACCATGAAGACCAAGAAGCTCTCCAAACAGGTCAGGGACAGAGTTGTGGAGAAGTAAAGGTCAGGGTTGGGTTATAAAATAATATCAGAAACTTTGAACATCCCATGGAGCACCATTAAACACATTATTAAATGTATACATTTAAAGAATATGGCACCACAACAAACCTGCCAACAGAGGGCCGCCCACCAAAACTCACAGCTCAGGCAAGGAGGGCATTAATCAGTGAGGCAACAAAGAGACCAAAGATATCCCTGAAGGAGCTGCGAAGCTCCACAGCGAAGATTGAAGTATCTGTCCATAGGACCACTTTGTAGTCATACACTCCACAGAGCTGGGCTTTATGGAAGAGTGGCCAGAAAAAGAAGCAGACACGTTTGGTGTTTGCCAAAAGGCACGTGGAAGACTCCCCAAACATATGGAAGAAGGTACTCTGGTCAGATTAGACTAAAATAGATATTTTTGGCCATCAAGGAAAACGCTATGTCTGGCACAAACCCAACACCTCACATCACCCCGAGGACACCATCCCCACAGTGAAGCATGGTGGTGGCAGAATCATGCTGTGGAGATGTTTTTGGGAAACTGGTCAGAATTGAAGGAATGATGGATGGTGCTAAATACAGGAAAATTCTTGATGGAAACCTGTTTCAGTCTTCCAGAGATTTGAGACTGGGAAGGAGGTTTGCCTTCCAGCAGGACAATGACCCTAAGCATACTGCTAAAGCAACACTCGAGTGGTTTAATTAAGGGGAAACATTTAAATGTCTTGGAATGGCCTAGTCAAAGCCCAGACCTCAATCCAATTGAGAAGCTGTGGTGTGAATTAAAGATGGCTGTACACCAGCGGAACCCATTCAATTTGAAGGAGCTGGAGCAGTTTTGCCTTGAAGAATGGGCAAAAATCCCAGTAGCTAGATGTGCCAAGCTTATAGAGACATACCCCAAGAGACTTGCAGCTGTAATTGCTGCAAAAGGTGGCTCTACAATGTATTGACTTTGGGGGGTGAATAGTTATGTACGCTTACGTTTTCTTTTTTCTTTTTTGTCTTATTGCTTGTTTGTTCCACTTTAGGAATGTTGTGTAAATCAAATGATACAAACCCCCCAAAAATCTATTTTAATTCCAGGTTGAAAGGCAACAAAATAGGAAAAATGCCAAGGGGGTTGAATACTTCCGTAAGTCACTATATATACTGTATTCTATTCTACTGTATTTTAGTCAATGCCATTCCGACATTACTCAATCTAATATTTATATATTTCTTAATTCCATTCTTTTACTTTTAGATTTGTGTGTATTGTTGTGAATTGTTAGATATTACTGTACTGCTGGAGCTAGGAACACCAGAATTTTGCTACACCCGCAATAACATCTGCTAAATATGTGTATGTGACCAATAAAATGTGATTTGATTTTGATTTGAATTTGATTTGATAAAACAAGACAAACTTCAAAAAAGATATACAACTCCCTGACCTTACCGTCTGCTGCCTATGCAATATAGTTCTTTTAATGTAATATAGAACTTTCCATAAACAGGTGCACATTTTCCTTTAATCCAAGTGCAGAGAGGAGACACGTGGAGATAGGATTCTGCCTAGCTGCCATTTTACAATAATCCCCCTTAATACGATGGCAATGTTAAAATAGGATGTGTGAAGTGGCGGTGTGTGTGTGTGTCTGTGTGTTTGTGCGTGTGTGTGTGTATGTGTGACAGTGGCAATGTCAGGAGAGGGTGTGTGAAGTAGCTGACACATACGTATTCATATATTAACCTTGAGTACCCGATACCTCATTGAGCTATAGATTAGGTGTTGTGGGGGGTTTGTGTGCACGTGTGCGTGTGTGCATGAGTGTGTATGTGTGCACGTGTGTGTGTGTGTGTGCACGTGTGTGTGTGTGCACGTGTGTGTGTGTGTGTGTGTGTGTGTGTGTGTGTGTGTGTGTGTGCACGTGTGTGTGTGTGTGTGTGTGTGTGTGTGTGTGTGTGTGTGTGTGTGTGTGTGTGTGTGTGTGTGTGTGTGTGTGTGTGTGTGTGTGTGTGTGTGTGTGTGTGTGTGTGTGTGTTTGGGCGGAATCTAGCCTAGCAGTTAGAGCATTGGGCCAGTAACCATAGGTCACTGGTACAAATACCAGAGCCGACAAGGTAAGATTTGCTCCAGGGGGTGCCGTACTACTACAGTATGACCATGTAAAACAACACATTTCACTGCACCTGTCCAGTGTTTATGACTATATCTATTAGGTGAGTGTGTGATGGATGTTAATGGAAGAGCTGCCAGAGGCAGTAATTACAGTAAACACCATTGACATGATGCACACACACATACTGACAGCTTCATCTACTGACGCTGCTTCACACAATACAGAGAGAGAGAGAGAGAGAAAGAGAAGGAGAGAGAGAAAGAGAGAAGGAGAGAGAGAGAGAGGAGAGAGAGAGAGAAGGAGAGAGAGAGAGAAGGAGCGAGAGAGAGAAGGAGAGAGAGAGAAGGAGAGAGAGAGAAGGAGAGAGAGAGAAGGAGAGAGAGAGAGAAGGAGAGAGAGAGAGAAGGAGAGAGAGAGAGGAGAGAGAGAGAGAAGGAGAGAGAGAAGGAGAGAGAGAGAGAAGGAGCGAGAGAAGGAGCGAGAGAGAAGGAGCGAGAGAAAGAGTAGGGGAATAGCGAGAAGAGAGAGCACCTTTCAACAATGAAAGCAACAATTATGTCCTTGTCTTCGGTTCATGTCTGATGTTTTGTCTCTGTCAAATTGTGCCTTCCTCCATTTCCTCACTCTCTCTCTCTCTTCTCTATCTCTCCTCTCTCTCTCTCCTATATCCCTACCCTCTCCCCCTTTTCCACCGATGATTACCAAAACAAAACACTTCACAGTGATCTTGCTGCAGTCAAGGGTTTCACTCATCACTTCTGTTCAGCTCCAGAAAGCAACAATGGTGACAAAGTAATGTCAATCAAACTGCTCAACTAATCATCATCATCATCATCTTCAGCATCATCAACAAATTCACAACAATCACCACAAGTATCACTGTCATCACCCATCATCACTTCAAAAAGCCTATTTGCTACGACTACCATAAACTTTAATAGCCTGGGTGTTTATTAGCTTTAATCAATCAACACAACAGCCGCTTATTAGAAACATGCTTCTATTTGAGCCAGGTGTCTATTTACTTAATGCACACAGATTTTACGCAATAAAATGTTGAGAAGACCGCCACACTGTGTACTGTGACCAGTATGACCAGTATAAATATTCTAATAACAAATCCATCGCAGATCAGACTAGGCTGACTATCGTACACCCCCAATATTCGTGCTTTAGAGATGTGTCCACGGTAACCTCGTAAACAATTAATTTAGACCAGGCATTTATTTGAAACAGGCATTTATTTGCTGAAATGTGTGCCGATGTCCGGCTATTAAAAGGGACAAGGGGCTATTTAATGCTCTGCTTTTAATTGAAATTTTACGGTATGTGAATAACATGTGGCTAGCATGGCTCCAGTCCCCGACCCTCCTCCAGACTCTCTCCAGGGATAGTCCAGACCTAGGCCCCCTGGTAAACTATAGCACCATCATCATAACAGAGAAGATAACTAGTAGAATGGCTCCTTAACACCGAGGACACAGCAAATACACACAAAAATGTACAGACACATGCAGACACACGCATGCAAGGGCGCTCACACACACACACACACACACACACACACACACACACACACACACACACACACACACACACACACACACACACACACACACACACACAAACACAAACACACATACACACACACAGAGAGCAACCACTCAGAAAAATGACCACAACGGGCTACTTACTTACAACAGTTAGGAAAGATGGCCAAGTCACAAACACAACACACACACACACACACTAAACACACACACACACACACACACACACACACACACACACACACACACACACACACACACACACACACACACACACACACACTAAACACAACACACACACAAAACACAACACACAAGCACACAAACACACAACACACACCCACAAACACACACACACGGCTCCTCTGGGCCAAGGTTCTGGTGATGCATCATTACCCTCCCTCGGAGGTGATTCCATATCCCAGCATGCATTTCTCATGTGGAGAGGAAATTACCCCTGGGCCGTGCTGAGAGCCAAAAGAGTGTGTCCTCTCTCATCTTCTTCATTTCCTCCCCCTATCTCCTCTCCTTCATCTCCTCCCCCTCTCTCCTCTCCTTCACTTCTTCCCCCTCTCTCCTCTCCTTCATCTCCTCCCCCTCTCTTCTCTCCTTCACCTCGTCCCCCTCTTTCCTCTCCTTCATCTCCTCTCCTTCATCTCCTCCCCCTCTCTCCTCTCCTTCATCTCCTCCCCCTCTCTCCTCTTCTTCATCTCCTCCCCCTCTCTCTTCTCCTTCATCTCCTCCCCCTCTCTTCTCTCCTTCATCACCTCCCCCTCTCTCCTCTCCTTCATCTCCTCCCCCTCTCTTCTCTCCTTCACCTCGTCTCCCTCTCTCCTCTCCTTCATCTCCTCTCCTTCATCTCCTCCCCCTCTCTCCTCTCCTTCATCTCCTCCCCCTCTCTCCTCTACTTCATCTCCTCCCCCTCTCTCTTCTCCTTCATCTCCTCCCCCTCTCTTCTCTCCTTCATCACCTCCCCCTCTCTCCTCTCCTTCATCTCCTCGCCCTCTCTCCTTTCCTTCATCTCCTCCCCCTCTCTCTTCTCCTTCATCTCATCCCCCTCTCTCCTCTCCTTCATCTCCTCCCCCTCTCTCCTCTCCTTCATCACTTCCCTCTCTCTCCTCTTCTTCATCTCCTTCCCCTCCTCCAGCTCTCTCCTCCATCTCACTCTTTTTATCCTCCTCTCCTTCTTCCTTCCTCTTCGCTTTGACCTCTATCTGCTCTCTCCTTTTCTTCTTCTTTCTCTCATGTCTCTCTACCTCCCTCTTTCTCCATCTCTCTCTTCCCTTTATCTCCCTCTGGTCTCTCTCTCCCTTTCTCTGAGGGGAAACAACAGAATAATAACAGAGACAAAAAGCATGGACGGGTTGTATAGTAGCACCAGTGTCTAAGTATATGAACGAAGCTCCCGTGTGTCCCTAGTTTCTGCTTTATAATAGCCTCGGGTTTATTTCATATCACACTGTCATATTCACACAACAGTCCCACTTCTCTCTCCACATCCATTCACCTCAACACCACAATACAATAACACATACAGTACAATAAAGAGCAGCTCTGAAGAAAGGGTCATCTTTATAGCTACAGTCCACACAAAAAAAACACATACGACACACCCTCAAACATCTCCTAGGTACAAGGACTGCAAATTATCAGTATGGTATGAGTGGCTGGATATTGTATCTCATATAGGATGTGAATGTACTCCATAGAAAACGGCACTTATCTCACACGTAGCTCAAAATTGGGCCTCAATTTTCATTTAAAGGAGATCCTCTCACACAGTAATACATAAACCATATGACGCTGTACACGACACGCACACACGGACACACACACACAACCTCCTGCATAATGATGACAGCTCTCCTCCAGGTCTCAGTGTATCATGTGATGTACCATTCCCCAGAGAAATCACCTACTGGTTAGACACACACACACACATCTACACACACACACACACACACACACACACACACACACACACACACACACACACACACACACACACACAATAAGTCGCTGAATTGACTTATAGGAAAATGTCAGGCTCACGCTAGCCGATCAGAATGCAGCATCACACGCATAACTACACACACACACACACACCCCTCTGACCAATGTGAACCACACCTTATATAAATAGCATGCTCCCTTTTATTAGGCTGTCTCAGTGATGGGACCCATAGTGACAATAAACAGCCAGCACACTGATTATATCTGACTCCAGTATGATACATCATATTAAATCATATCAGCTATGATGGTAGCTTACAACATATGATATGTCGTATCACATCATGTAACACGTACTACATATAGTACATGCATCTTTTCTTGCCTCCCTCCTTCTCTCTCCTCCCTCCTCCTCCTTTCACTCCATCCTCTGTTTCATCTTCAGGAACACCTCCTCCACCTCTCCACCTCTCCTCCATCTCATAGACTGCTCCTCTCTTCCTCTGATGGCAGATAACCTTGTTAGCACCTCCTAACAGCCGGGATGATGTTATTACAAATGTATCATGTCTGGTGTGATGTGGGTTGCAGGGTGGGTTTGGGTGTGTGTGCATATGCTATAGCAGAATGTATCATGTCTGGTGTGATGTGGGTTGCAGGGTGGGTTTGGGTGTGTGTGCATATGCTATAGCAGAATGTATCATGTCTGGTGTGATGTGGGTTGCAGGGTGGGTTTGGGTGTGTGTGCATATGCTATAGCAGAATGTGCGGCTGTGTGGCTGCGTATTAAAATATGTGTTTTACAGCTCAAGTTGAAAGATAAAGAATATTTTAGACTTCCCGTAATGTGTGTGTGTGTGTGTGTGTACGTATGTGCGTGCGTTCCTTTGTGTGTGTGTGTAGCCCTCTAGGTGAAGTGTTTAGTAATGTGGGGCGACACGGTGGCATCTGACCTTTTAACTAGGACGCTAACAGGCCTATGGGAACACTCACACACTACATTGCTAAGCGCTTCAGCCCCAGAGGGCTGCCTTAGCATATGTGTTACAAAGCCAACCACTTTCACACACTGTCTGGGGTTTAACACAAGCTGCTGGCTAAGATATACACCGCTTGGCCAAAAGTATGTGGACACCCCTTCAAATGAGTAGATTCATCTATTTCAGCCACACCCGTTGCTGACAGGTGTATAAAATCGAGCACACAGCCATGCAATCTCTGTATACAAACATGATCAGTAGAATGGTCACCGTACTGAAGAGCTCAAGGACTTTTAACGTGGCACCATCATAGGATTCCACCTACCAACAAGACAGTTCATGACATTTCTGCCCTTTTAGAGCTTCCCGGATCAACTGGAAGTGCTGTTTTTGTGAAGTGGAAACTTCTAGGAGCAACAACGGCTCAAACGTAAAGTGGTAGGCCACTCAAGCTCACAGAATGGGTTTGCCGAGTGCTGAAGTGCGTAGCGCATAAAAGTCACTTGTCCTCAGTTGCACCACTCACAACCAAGTTCCAAACTGCCTCTGGAAGCAACGTTAGCACAAGAACTGTTTGTCGGAAGCTTCATGAAATGGGTTTCCATGGCCGAGCAGCTGCACTCAAGCCTAAGATCACCTTGCGCAATTCCAAGCGTTGGCTGTAGTGGTGTAAAAGGCACCGCCATTGGACTCTTGAGCAGTGGAAACACGTTCTCTCATTCACAAAGAGAGGTCCATACAGAATTGGTTTGTCGAGATCGGTGTGGAAGAACTTGACTGGCCTACACAGAAACCTGACCTCAACGCTATTAAACACTTTTGGGATGAATTGGAACGTTGACTGCGAGCCAGGCCTAATAGCCCAACATCAGTGTCCGACCTCACTAATGTTATTGTGGCTGAATGGAAGCAAGTCCCCACAGCAATGTTCCAACATCTAGTGGAAAGCCTTCCCAAAAGAGTGGAGGCTGTTATAGCAGCAAAGGGGGATCAACTCCATATTAATGACCATGATTTTGGAATGAGATGTTCGATGAGCAGGTGTCCACATACTTTGGGCCATGTAGTGCACATGGGCACATCACATCACTTAGATGATATTATATTAATAAAACATTCATTATATAAGATTATATGCATTGCCATGCATATTTACCCTGGATGGATACAGAGTTAAATTGGATATGGTCCTGCGTCTCACCTACAGTTGAAGTCGGAAGTTTACATACACCTTAGACAAATACATTTAAACTCAGTTTTTCACAATTCTTTATATTTAATCCTAGTAAAACATCCCTGTGTTAGGCGAGTTAGGATCACCACTTTATTTTAAGAATGTGAAATGTCAGAATAATAGCAAAGAGAATGACTTATTTCAGCTTTTATTTCTTTCATCACATTCTCAGTCGGTCAGACGTTTATATACACTCAATTAGTATTTGGCAGCATTGCCTTTAAATTGTTTAACTTGAGTCAAACATTTCAGGTAGCCTTCCACAAGCTTCCCACAATAAGTTGGGTGAATTCTGGCCCATTCCTCATGACAGAGCTGGTGTACTTGAGTCAGGTTTGTTGGTCTCCTTGCTTGCACATGCTTTTTCAGTTCTGCCCGCAAATTTTCTATAGGTTTGAGGTCAGGGATTTGTGATGGCCACTCCAATACCTTGACTTTGTTGTCCTTAAGCCATTTTCCACAACATTGGAAGTATGCTTGGGGTCATTGTCCATTTGGAAGACACATTTGCGACCAAGCTTGAACTTCCTGACTGATGTCTTGAGATGTTGCTTCAATATATCCACATAATTTTCCTACCTCATGATGCCATCTATTTTGTGAAGTACACTAGTCCCTATTGCAGCAAAGCTCCCCCAAAACATAATGCTGCCACCCCCCGTGCTTGACGGTTGGGATGGTGTTCTTTGACTTGCAAGCATCCCCCTTTTTCCTCCAAACATAACGATGGTCATTATGGCCAAACAGTTCTATTTTTGTTTCATCAGACCAGAGGACATTTCTCCAAAAGTACGGTCTTTGTCCATATGTGCAGTTGCAAACCGTAGACTGGCTTATTTATGGCAGTTTTGGATCAGTGGCTTCTTCCTTGCTGAGCAGCCTTTCAGGTTATGTTGATATAGGACTCGTTTTACTGTGGATATAGATACTTTTGGACCTGTTTCCTCCAGCACATTCACAAGGTCCTTTGCTGTTGTTCTGGGATTGATTTGCACTCACGTTTCGTGAGTTTGAAGCTAGGCCTTGAAATACATCCACAGGTACACCTCCAATTGACTCAAATTATCAGAAGCTTCTAAAGCCATGACATAATTTTCTGGAATTTTCCAAGCTGTTTCAAGGCACAGTCAACTTAGTGTATGTAAACTTCTGACCGGATGTTGAGCGTTTGTAAATTTGTCAGTTATTCTGCGCTCTGGCACACTCAGACGAGACTGCTCTGATATCGGAGTAGATAGACAGAGCGAATTTACCAGCTACGTCTATCTACAGTTGTCGCAGTGACATCTTCATGAACATTCTATTGAAATGGTTTCTGTCAAGGATGCCATGGTTGCCCTTAGTTTGAAGATGTAATCCGGAGACAGGTGTTTTCTCCATCTCCTTAGCTATCATACTCTAATTCCACTGATTTCAAAACTCTGTCCTCCATTAAGTGGAGAGCAACACTTATGCAGTTTTACTACGGGACAGCATAATGGCTCTCCTGTGAAGTAGTGACGCATGACATACGCCTAGTTTCCTCAAACAAATCATATATGTTTCTAATTTTCAAATGTATGATATGAATTTTAGGTAATTGGCTAGGTGACTAAAGCTAGTGTTAGTTAGTGTTCACTAATGTTAGCTGGGCTAGGGGTTAGGGTTAAGTTTAGGAGTTAGGTTAAGGGATTAAGGTTTGGGTTAAGTTTAGAAGTTAGGTTAAATGATTAAGTTTAGGGCTAGGCGAAGGCTTAGCTAAAAGGGTTAAGTGTAGGGTTAGGTTTAGCTAACATGCTAAGTGGTAAGTAGTTGAAAACTTGCTAATTAGCTAAAGTTGTCCATGATGAGACTGGAACTCGCAACCTTTGGGTTGCTAGACATCTGCATTATACGCACACCCATCCCCACCAAGTACCCTCCTTTAGTTTTTATGTAACCATACCAAATGTAACATTTCATCCTAAATGTCTCAGATTTACATACAGAATAATACGACATGCCAGGTTGCACACATACACACACTATAGTAGCAAGCTGACAGGCAGGCTTCACTGAGGACAATGAATGTGAGTGGTGTGGAAGCAAAGAGCTATTCATATTCTATCATACTGTATTTCTGTGAATAGTGTTCTGTGAATAGCTCTGATCACCTTGGACATTAAAAGCTCTCCCTCTCGCTCTCATTTCTCTCTCTGAGTGAAGTCATTCCCTCTCAAGGCTGACTCTGAATGCCGCATATGAAGTCAGCTCTCTCTCTCTCATTTCTCTCTCTGAGTGAAGTCATTCCCTCTCAAGGCTGACTCTGAATGCCGCATATGAAGACAGCTCTCTCTCTGTATCTGTTATTCTGCTCTACCTCTCTCTATCTCCCCTCTAACTGCCAGCTTTAGGTGTGGCTTCCAGGCTTGAGAGGAACATAAGTTTGAAATGTTCGTTTTTTTATAGCTGTTTTCAGTCGCACTGCGTACTTTTCCTGCTCTTTTGACAGATTAAGCGTGACTCTGACAATGATGGATTGTACAAACGTTTTGGAATACTCATTGCATTATTTACGGACTTAAAAAACACATTCACCTCCACTGGCACTGCATATCTGAGACAAACTTCAGTGATTGGGGACAAGAAAGCGGGCGAGAGGAAAAACAGCCGATAAGGGCAGACAGACGATCGATACTGACAATCGAAGGTCGCAGACCTGAAATACATCTGAAACACAATCGTTCACGTGAATGCAGAGTTCTAGTTGAAATATGTGATTTCGCAAATACATCCAAAAATGCCTCAAAAACGTTGAATGTGCATGTTTGTAATTCAAGATCATTGACAAGCAACATGGATGAATTTGAACTGCCTCTTCAGTCAGTAAACACAGAAATTGTATGTCTCACTGAAAAATGGACCCAGGAATATATCCCAGATTAATTTATTTTCATACAAGACTATCAGCTGTTAAGACGGTCCAGAGGGGGATGAGAGGAGGGGGCGTTGCTATGTATGTGAATTACATTACGCAGGCAAAGTGTGTGGCTTCAGCTCCGTCCTAAATCATTCCCCAGGTCAGTTTCAACTGGTAGTGGGAGGACTCTAACATTCACCATGGACACATGACAAAACACCTCAGCAGAACACTGTGGATTAATCTCATCAACACCGTCGATGTGATCAGGATGTGCTCTCCCCAAATGGGTCTCATCCTGTGTGAAGACTTTAATCACCTGCCCATCAAGATGCTGACAAACTCCCATCCAGACATGAAACAAGACTAAAGGGGAGTCACCCTAGATGTGATCAATATAAATAAATCAGTAAATTACTTCAACACCACCAGTGTACTTGCTTCTCTCAGCTCTAGTGATCATAATGTCTGCTGTTCTCCCCAAACGCAACATCAGGGGGAAGAAGTGAGGTGCAGTGGCAGAAATGCCATCTGGTAACCCAGAACAGAAAGGAGGCTTTGCCTTGGTGGATGGACAGTACTGAATGGTCTGCCATATATGAGGTGGCAAATTCTTATCAAGAAAGTAAAGAAAAACTACTACAAATCTGAAATCCAGGACCTAAAGAAGAAAACCCCCAATGAATGGTGGGACTTCATTATCAAAGGACTGGGACAAAAGAAAACACAAGGTTGAGAATACAGGTTGAAGGAGTTGAAGAAGATGATATGGCTGATGTTTTAAATGGCTTATTTTCTGAGGCATTGACAAACACCACACCTCTTGTCACCTTGCCCCTGCCCATGTCTACCAAGTAGGTTGAGCTGTGTGCAGCATTGGCCAAATAAAGCCAGCACTGACCAGAACCAGCCTATGGAAAATGTATGGGCCGGACGGCATTCCAGCCTGGCTACAAAAAGAGCAGAAGATCTAGCCCGTCATCAAACACATAGTTAACACCACCTACTGGCAGGGGACTGTTCCTGATGCCTGGAAGACTGACAATGTGTATCCCATACCTAAAGTGTCAAACCCATGTACAACGAGTGACTGAAGGCCGATCTCTCTAACTCTCTAATCTCTCATGAAAAAACAATTTGCAGTCCTATCTGAGTGCCCAAACCAGTACGCCTACCTCACAAAGTCAAGCACTACTACTGGCTGACAGCTACAGACTCCAAAAAACAACAACTATTGTACCAAAGCCTTTGATTGAGTAGACCACGCAACATTTGTCTGACATTGAACTGTGTCCAAGTTGAATTGCCTGGCTCCTCAGCTCCACCACTGGAAGAAAGCAGGGGTTGATGGCGAATGGCACATTCAGCCACAAGGTGGCGTTGTCTCACCATATCAGTTTCTATTTCACATGTCCACCCGGAGAGATGTCTTCAGTGACACTTTGGACACTGGGTACGCTGATGATGTAGGGCTGTCCTAGGCCATACCGCTACCAGCATCCAGGAGGACACTTCCATGGGATTGGAGGCAAAGCTACTAGAACTGTCCAACAACATGCTCCTGAATAGGAAAATGTCTGTGGAAATCCGGATTAGTTTTTTCAAGAGACCCTCCACAACCTGCACCAATAATCCTCGGAGGACAGGAAGTACCAGTAGTATCAACGACCAGCTATCTTGGTTTTCATCTAGATTCCAACCTCAGTGGTGACACACATGTGGAGCAGTCAGTGAGGCAGGCCTCAAAACGCCAGAAATGGCCTACCCACTGAAGATCTGGTCACAGTATACACCCAACTGGACAGGTTGCAGAGGAGGGCCCTGAGGATCATCTCCAGAGGTGGAGCAGTCCAACCACAGTGCACCTGGTGAAGGACGTGCACACTTTTGAACACTGCATGACCTGCTCCCTCCAAAAGAGGTGACTGCACCACCAGGCTCCTGAGAAACAGCCACCAACTGTCCTGTATCACTACCCGAATGGGCCCCAAGAAATGCCACTCTACCCACTGCTGTCAGACTGTACAACAACTCTAGCTCTTAAATGTTTTTCCTAAAATGGTCTTTTTCACAATCAAATTTCAGTTTTACATCATGAAAAAATGTCCTGTAAAGTTTTAAGTGTCCTGTATTCAATTACTGCCATGTATTATGTGTTATGTTAGCTACTCTTCACCTTACCCCTTCTGACACCCAGGTGGTGACAGGTGCGTGCCTGGCAGACATATCGGCTTGGAAGTCGGCCCACCACTTCAAGCTCAACCTCAACAAAACGGAGCTGCTCTTCCTCCCGGGAAAGGCCTGCCCACTCCAAGACCTCTCCATCATGGTTGATAACTCCACAGCGTCCCCCTCCCAGGGTGCAAAGAACCTTGACATGACCCTGGACAACAACAGCGTGTCGTTCTCTGCAAAGTCACTTTAACGATACCTACATGTACATACTACCTCAATAAGCCTGACTAACAGGTGTCTGTATATAGCCTTGCTATTGTTATTTTCAAATGTCTTTTTACTGTTGTTTTATTTCTTTACTTATCTACACACACATACTTTTCTTCGCCCTATTGATTCGATTCTGTAAGTAAGCATTTCACTGTAAGGTTGTACTGTTGTAAGTACCTGTTGTACTCGGCGTACGTGACAAATAAACTTTCATTTGATTTGAAATGTCAAAGCAGTGACTCGCTCCTGCAGGTTCATGCTCTCCAACATCGGTAGAGTTCGACCTTTCCTCACACAGAAAACCTCATCCAGGCACGTGTCATCGCCTGTCTAGACTACCGCAACTCTCTGTTGGCTGGGCTCCCCACTTGTGCCATCAAACTCCTGTAACTTATCCAGAATGCAGCAGCCCGCCTGGTGTTTAAACTTCCTAGGTTCCCCCATGTCACCCCACTCCTCCGCACATGCAACTGGCTTCCAGTCGAAGCTTGCATCATCTTCAAGACCATGGTGCTTGCCTATGGAGCGGCAAGAGGAACTGCCCCTCCCTACCTTCAGGCTCAAACACTACATCCCAACCCGAGCACTCCGTTCCGCCACCTTTGGTCTGTAGGCCCTCCCTCCCCTAAGGGAGCCCAGTCAAAGCTCTTCTGTCCTGGCACCCCAATGGTAGAACCAGCTTCCCCCTAAAGTCAGGACAGTGGAGTACCTGCCCATCTCTCGAAACGGTCTGAAACCCTACCTCTTTGAAGAGTATCTTAAATAACTCTCACGGCGTCCCCGACGCCCCTCTTTCATCACCGTCTTCTCTCCTTCCTTTTTCTCTATTCCTCCTTCCATTACTATCCCTCCTCTTTCTCCCTCTCTCTACAGATTGATGGATGCTGTTGAGAGCTAGCCCAGTCACAGGCTTATTCTCTCCGTAATGAAGGTATTTGAACATGAACACTGTCTGAAATATATATATATATATATATATATATATATATATATATATATATATATATATATATATATATACTGGGAGTGGAGCAGGTTAATTGAAAGACATGTGCAGGGCAATAATGAAACACACCAGGAAGGCTGGGCTACAACACAGCACAGTGGGAAGGAGAGGTGGAGAGAGTGAGACTGAAAAGATATGTCTCTCTGCGGGTACAGTAATGTCTACTTCAGTCTCTCTCTGTCTTTCGTGTGTGTAAGCAGTTTATGTGCATGTGTTTGTGTGTGTTTGTGTGTGCGTATGTCAGTGGAGGCTGCTGAGGGGAGAACGGCTCATAATAATGGCCGGAACGGAGCAAATGGAATGACATCAAACCATGTGTTTGGTGTATTTGATACCATTCCACCTATTCCGCTCCAGCCATTACCACAAGCACGTCCTCCCCAATTAAGGTGCCACCCACCTTCTGTGGTATAAAGTCTCCTGCTATGTTTTCAAATCAATACCCCCCAAGGAGAGGTCAAGTGTAAACACTAGTACTGTCTGTCACAAATGACTGTCAGTTCCCTCCAGAGTGAACCTCTCTGCTCTCCTACTAATCTCTACAGCCCCACCACACAGCTCTGTATGTTGCTGATTGATTGACAGTGATCGATTGACAGTGATCGATTAACATGGGAAATAATATGTGTGGTAATACAGGCCAGTGACCACCACAGGATAGACCTATGGGCATTTGAAGGTCAGACACTATGATTGAAATGGTGATTGATGTTGTGTGAAGGTGTGTGGGGGATGGTGTGGGAGTGTGTGTAGGAGTATGTGTGTGCGTGAATGTGTGTGTGTGCATGAGTGTGTGTGCATATGTGTGTGCGTGTGCATATGTGTGTGTGTGTGTGCATGCCTGATCCTACCTCGGGTCTTTCTGTATGGAGTCTATAGATGGTGATCTAGCCAGTGTGCCCTCAGGTGGCATGGCTGGTCCAGATTTGCTGTAAGGAGACTCTACAGATGGGCAGTACTGTAGTGTACGGTAGGGATCTGCAGTGTAGGGGTCCGTAGCATAGGCCTCTGCTGTATAGCCTGGGCCCACTGTAGTGTAGTTATTGGCCCCCCCACGACCATAACTTCCTCCGGCGCTGTGGCTGCTTCCTCCGGCGCTGTGGCTGCTTCCTCCGGCGCTGTGGCTGCCTGCTCGCTGTAAAGAGGCGGAGTCGACACCGGGGGAGGATGGGGCTACATGTGGGAAATAGGGATACAAGACATAGTTCATCACCTGGTCACTGACCAGCTGCATCTGGTCTATAGGGGGAGGAGAGGAGAGGAGAGAGGGGAGGTTAGGGGAGGAGAGGAGAGAGGGGAGGAGAGGGGAGGAGAGGAGCGGAGGGGAGAATAGGAGAGGAGAGTAGGGAGGGGAGGTTAGGGGAGGAGAGGGGAGGAGAGGAGAGGAGAGGGGAGGAGAGGGGAGGAGAGGAGAGGAGAGAGGGGAGGTTAGGGGAGGAGAGGAGAGAGGGGAGGAGAGGGGAGGAGAGGAGAGAGGGGAGGAGAGGGGAGGAGAGGAGAGGAGAGAGGGGAGGAGAGGGGAGGAGAGGAGCGGAGGGGAGAATAGGAGAGGAGAGTAGGGAGGGGAGGTTAGGGGAGGAGAGGGGAGGGGAGGAAAAGGGAGGAGAGGAGCGGACGGGAGAATAGGGGAGGAGAGGAGAGGAGAAGAGCAGAGAGAGGAGAAGAGAGGAGAGGAGTGGAGGGGAGGTTAGGGGAGGAGAGAATCGGTGTGGAGATTAGGGGAGAAGAGGGGAGGGGAGGAGAGGAGCAGAGGTTAGGGGAGGAATGGCGGGGAGGACAGGAGCAGAGGGGAGGGGAGGAGAGGATAGGGGGAGGGGAGCAGAGGTTAGGGGAGAAGAGGAGAGGAGTGGAGGGGAGGTTTGGGGAGGGGAGGAGAGGGGAGGGGAGGTTAGGGGAGGGGAGGAGAGGGGAGGGGAGGAACGGAGGTTAGGGGAGGGGAGGAGCAAAGTGGAGAGGAGAGGAGGGGAGGGGAGGGAAGGAGAGAAGTTATAGTTAGACAGAGGAGAAAAAAGACAAGTAAACAGACAGAAGTGTGTAGAAATAATAGAAAAGCTAAAAGAGACAGAGAAAATTTAATTAAGATATTAAAGACGCAGGTAACCCAACGGTTAAGAAAGTTGGGCTAGTAACTGAAAGGTCGCTGGTCTGCATCCCCGAGCCGACTAAGTGAAAAATATGTCGATGTGCCCTTGAGCAAGGCACTTAACCCTAATTGCTCCTGTAAGTCGCTCTGGATAAGAACGTCTGCTAAACGACCAAAATGTAAATAACTTAGAAAACAAATAATTCTAATAAACTGAAGGTGAACATGTCTCATAGGGTGTGTATCTATTTCTTCCACCAACTCTACTTCAGAGGACGGGCAGGTACACACCGTAGGCTATGTAATAAATCTGCCTCTGTAAGGATCGATATGTAGCCATTTCATGACTGGAGCTTTACGCGAACTAGTGAGCAGATCACTAAAGAGGGAATTAGCCCCTAAAACAAGTTTAAAGGTGAAAAACAACAGACACACACACACACACACACACACACACACACACACACACACACACACTGTAAATCATACTGTAATTCACCCTAAAGAAACACACACGCAGTGTACCTCATCCTATAGACTGAAACACAGTGTATCTCACCATACAGACTGACACACAGTGTAACTCACCATACAGACTGACACACAGTGTAACTCACCATACAGACTGACACACAGTGTAACTCACCATACAGACTGACGCACAGTGTAACTCACCATACAGACTGACACACTGTGTAACTCACCATACAGACTGACGCACAGTGTAACTCACCATACAGACTGACACACAGTGTAACTCACCCTATAGACTGACACACAGTGTATCTCACCATACAGACTGACACACAGTGTATCTCACCATACAGACTGACACACAGTGTAACTCACCATACAGACTGACACACAGTGTAACTCACCATACAGACTGACACACAGTGTAACTCACCATACAGACTGACACACAGTGTAACTCACCATACAGACTGACACACAGTGTAACTCACCATACAGACTGACGCACAGTGTAACTCACCATACAGACTGACACACTGTGTAACTCACCATACAGACTGACGCACAGTGTAACTCACCATACAGACTGACACACAGTGTAACTCACCCTATAGACTGACACACAGTGTATCTCACCATACAGACTGACACACAGTGTAACTCACCCTATAGACTGACACACAATGTAACTCACCATACAGACTGACACACAGTGTAACTCACCATACAGACTGACACACAGTGTAACTCACCCTATAGACTGACACACAGTGTAACTCACCATACAGACTGACACACAATGTAACTCACCATACATACTGACACACAGTGTAACTCACCCTATAGACTGACACACTGTGTAACTCACCATACAGACTGACACACAGTGTATCTCACCATACAGACTGACACACAGTGTATCTCACCATACAGACTGACACACAGTGTAACTCACCATACAGACTGACACACAGTGTAACTCACCATACAGACTGACACACAGTGTAACTCACCATACAGACTGACACACAGTGTAACTCACCATACAGACTGACGCACAGTGTAACTCACCATACAGACTGACACACTGTGTAACTCACCATACAGACTGACGCACAGTGTAACTCACCATACAGACTGACACACAGTGTAACTCACCCTATAGACTGACACACAGTGTATCTCACCATACAGACTGACACACAGTGTATCTCACCATACAGACTGACACACAGTGTAACTCACCATACAGACTGACACACAGTCTAACTCACCATACAGACTGACACACAGTGTAACTCACCATACAGACTGACACACAGTGTAACTCACCATACAGACTGACACACAGTGTAACTCACCATACAGACTGACACACAGTGTAACTCACCATACAGACTGACGCACAGTGTAACTCACCATACAGACTGACACACTGTGTAACTCACCATACAGACTGACGCACAGTGTAACTCACCATACAGACTGACACACAGTGTAACTCACCCTATAGACTGACACACAGTGTATCTCAACCATACAGACTGACACACAGTGTAACTCACCCTATAGACTGACACACAATGTAACTCACCATACAGACTGACACACAGTGTAACTCACTATACAGACTGACACACAGTGTAACTCACCATACAGACTGACACACAGTGTAACTCACCCTATAGACTGACACACAGTGTAACTCACCATACAGACTGACACACAATGTAACTCACCATACATACTGACACACAGTGTAACTCACCCTATAGACTGACACACAATGTAACTCACCATACAGACTGACACACAGTGTAACTCACCATACAGACTGACGCACAGTGTAACTCACCATACAGACTGGCACACAGTGTAACTCACCCTATAGACTGACACACAGTGTAACTCACCATACAGACTGACACACAGTGTAACTCACCATACAGACTGACACACAGTGTAACTCACCATACAGACTGACACACAGTGTAACTCACCATACAGACTGACACACAGTGTAACTCACCATACAGACTGACGCACAGTGTAACTCACCATACAGACTGACACACTGTGTAACTCACCATACAGACTGACGCACAGTGTAACTCACCATACAGACTGACACACAGTGTAACTCACCCTATAGACTGACACACAGTGTATCTCACCATACAGACTGACACACAGTGTAACTCACCCTATAGACTGACACACAATGTAACTCACCATACATACTGACACACAGTGTAACTCACCCTATAGACTGACACACAGTTTAACTCACCATACAGACTAACACACAGTGTAACTCACCATACAGACTTACACACTGTGTAACTCACCATACAGACTGACGCACAGTGTAACTCACCATACAGACTGACACACAGTGTAACTCACCCTATAGACTGACACACAGTGTATCTCACCATACAGACTGACACACAGTGTAACTCACCCTATAGACTGACACACAATGTAACTCACCATACAGACTGACACACAGTGTAACTCACCTTACAGACTGACACACAGTGTAACTCACCATACAGACTGACACACAGTGTAACTCACCCTATAGACTGACACACAGTGTAACTCACCATACAGACTGACGCACAGTGTAACTCACCATACAGACTGACACACAGTGTAACTCACCCTACAGACTGACACACAATGTAACCCACCATACAGACTGAAGCACAGTGTAACTCACCATACAGACTGACACACAGTGTAACTCAACCTATAGACTGACACACAGTGTAACTCACCCTATAGACTGACACACAGTGTAACTCACCATACAGACTGACACACAGTGTAACTCACCATACAGACTGACACACAGTGTAACTCACCATACAGACTGACACACAGTGTAACTCACCATACAGACTGACACACAATGTAACTCACCATACAGACTGACACACAGTGTAACTCACCCTATAGACTGACACACAGTTTAACTCACCATACAGACTGACACACAGTGTAACTCACCATACAGACTGGCACACAGTGTAACTCACCCTATAGACTGACACACAGTGTAACTCACCATACAGGCACCATATACTGTAGGCAGGTATTCAACGAATCAGACATGAAGGAAAAACACACTGCTGGTTCACTTAGTATGTTTTTGTTCCTCTCTAAGAACAGGTGTGATATCACAACAATATCCTGATACAATTCCCAGGAGAGGTAACAGCTTGTGGGGTGTGTCGGCTGTAACGTGGTTAACGCATTATACAAAGGAAACATTTTGAACCTGCACTGTGTGTTTTCTCCATTTGTGATTGATTAAACTGAAGCATAAGATTCATTGTTGGACAAGAGAGGAGCATGTGTGTTTATTCACATAATTACCAAGACGTCTTAGATTAATGGAACTATACTCTAGACAGAGTTTGAGGTGGTGTGTGTGTGTGTCTGTGTCAGCCAGAAGGTCTCATCATTGTGTATGTGACACACACTCTCTGTCACGGTGCTCCTGCCCTTAGTGGTGACATTTACATGACCTTCACTCTCCACACACACACACACACACACACACACACACACACACACACACACACACACACACACACACACACACACACACACAAATACCCCGCCCATTTCTGTATCTCACACTCGGAAGGCTATGCTTCAGAAGTTTCTTGAGCAGATGTACGCTAATCTCATCAAGTTCTGATGAAATATAACCACACACTGCAGAAAATCACTCTAAAAACTGAGGGTTCCTCATCATTTTAGTGGAATCTCTCTCCCTCCCTCTTCCTCCTCTCTCTCTCTCTCTCCATCTTTCTCCTTCTCTGTGTATCTCTGTCTCTGTCTCCCTCTCTCTCTCTTTCCTGGTGAATAAGTAATTTGCTCTGGTAATGGACTGATGTTTCTGGTGACTTGACCTTTGAGGTTTACAAAGCTGGCTGTGGAGGCCATCTACTGGGAAGGGTACACACATGAACGGACAAAAGCCCCCCCACACTCACACACTTGCTCTCTTTGGCTGCCTGAAATCGAGGAGAAGGAAAAGCTTTCCATTGTTTTCGTGTCATTGAGAAATAATCAAAAATATAATAGCCATCACCAATGGTTCCTCACAGGCAGATTAGCAGCAGGGGGACAACTCTCCAACTAATCAAACTGATGTGTGACACACTGAACAATTAGCCCAGTGCGTCAGCCAGGGTGTCCGTTATAGAGGAACGTTCCCCCAGGCTACAGATCTGTGATGCTCACAATGAACACAGAAATAAGGGAGAAAAGAAAGAAAACAAGAAAAGAATTGTATGAAAAGAATAAAAGAAAAGGATGAGGGGGAAATGAATTTGAGCTCATTGTCTGGGGAAATGTAAAGGTGTGTGTGTGTGTGTGTGTGTGTGTGTGTGTGTGTGTGTGTGTGTGTGTGTGTGTGTGGGTGGGTGTCTGAATCAATCTGCTCCAGCCAACGAGGTGGAGAGAGACAGAGAGTGAAAGAGAGAGAAAAAGAGAGAGACAGAGATAGAGAGAGAGAGAGAGAAAGAGAGAGAGAGAGAGAGAGTGAGTGTGACAGTGTCCTTCATGCATGTGTAATTGAACATTAGCCAGGTCTGTAGCATGGGAGTCTTACAACACCTGTAACCCTGGAAACCTTTGCCAGTTTCCTACTGTCCCTTCTAAACTGGTGATTTACCACACTTTGGGGGCCTGACACACCAGTAGGCACTAGATTCCCATGCTAGGTGGTTCCTATGGCTAAGTCAATGGGTTTGAGCATGACTACATGCGACAAGACTGAACAAATTGTCTGTAAAAGGTCTATCTGGTTGGATCCAAATTTGGTTGGCTCATGATGCTGGCAGCACAACAGTGGACTTGTTGCACAATGTTGATGCTTTGGATAGAAATGCTTACTAGATGATCATAGACGTACATATAAGGTTGGGTTTAAAGTTAGTGATAAAAATCACATTATAAAGTCCTTCTAAACATCATCTTATTATGTCTTCCATTGAGGATATGACCTCCATAAATCCTGCTCGATAAAATATGAATTAAAGGTCCCTTAGAGGGTACAGAATCGTTAATATGACATCAACTATAAGTGCAAACCAGGCAGAAATGATGGAGGGTCCTAAATGGTACTTCATCTATATGGTCTTACATTCCAACACAATCTCACACTCAGTTTGTGGAAATATAGTTTAGGGTTAGGGTATTTCATTATTTTCAGACACTCCTATACCCTTATTCCCAATATGTTATACCCCATAGGTTGTAAATAAACAATTTTTAAGGTAATGTAACTTGTATCATTATTATAGAGCTGTGATACCCATAGATAAATGGCTTCAGACTGAGCATTTCTCACTGGAAATTGCTGCTGACATTTTATACCCCATATGTTGTAAATAAACCCTTTATGCCCTGATCTGTTTCACCTGTCCTTGTGCTTGTCTCCACCCCCTCCAGGTGTCATCCATCTTGCCCACTTATCCCCTGGGTATACATACCTGTGTTTTCTGTCTGTCTGTGCCAGTTCGTCTTGTTTGTCCAGCTTACCCGTCCTGTCAGCTCCCGTCTTTTCCCAGCCTCTCTTTTTCTCGTCCTCCTGGTTTTTGCCTGTTCTGACCCTGTACCCGCCCGCCTGACCACTCTGCCTGTCCCTGTCCCTGCCTGTCGTCCTGTACCTTTGCTCCTACTCTGGATTATCAACCAATGCCTGCCTTGGCCTGTTGTTTGCCTGCCCTTGTTGTTAAAATAAACATTGTTACTTCACACAGTCTGCACTTGGGTCTTACCTTGATTCCTGATAGATATATCATAGAGCTGTGAAACCCATAACCGAATCAAAACAAATTTCCCACATATATGATTTAATATATGTAAAGACAAGATTAAATCAAGAATAGTCTGATGGGTGACAATATTAGCCTATCACTTTGTGAATTACATATTATCACTTGTGAATGATGCCCAGCTGAAGGCAAGAAACAGTGAATGCTTTTTTTTGCGATTTTTCAAATCATAGTCACACACCTCATGTAGCCTAGCACATAGGCCTATATTTTTTCATAAGGTTTATACCAACTAAAGTGGCCAAATAACTTCTTAAAATGAAACACATTAATACACTTTACAATGGGTGTAGAGCCTAACTGGCACACACACACAGAGTGTGAGTTTCAAATTTGGGGAAGATAATTTTCACCATAGAAATGCACCTTTATAATAAAAGCATTACATGAATAATTGCATTTGCGGTCATTTTTAAGAATGGTGTTTCCTGCTAATGGAACATTTGCGCTTATAGCCTACTGCAATTTATGTGAAGAAATAGCCTAATAGTTTATCAACATTTTAAGCTCAACTTTTTCATCAGTTGCGTCATGCTCATTGCTTAAATAGATTTTTTGATGCTAGGGGTTGTATTAATTTGGGATCTATCGCATCCCACCACTGTCCCAGACTGTTTGGAATATTTATTTCTAACACAGACTAGAATAGGTAAACTTTTGTACCATGGGGGATAGTAGATTGACAAAGGCTAGTGCTTTTGATGTTTGTTAGGCCTACTCATCTTGTTGTTTGACGAAAAGTAAATGTGGACAGTTCTTCCAATATCTTCAATATGTGCCTCGGAATTAGATAAGGACACGCACAGCTGCATCCCAGATGTGTCTGTCTTCACTTGTAGCCTGTGAGAAAGACACGATCAGAGAGCCATGTGAGAGCCATGTGAGTGAGAAGCACGCAGCTGGGAGAAGGAGATTATAAGGAGAAGGGAATTATAATTATTATATTCAGCACAAGGGCACAATGCCCACTGGCCGCAAAAGGCATATATTTTTTTAGGGGCATTACGGCAACACAAAGGCGATGCAGCCGGGAAATTCTAGGCATTATCAAGTGCTTGTCAAAATGTGAATGAGAGGCTGATGAAGTGTGTACAGGCTGCACAAAATAACAAAGCAAAGCTCATGCCTTTCATGCAACTTTTTTCAAATCATCATTAGAATAGCATCATGCAGCCTTAGAATGTATTAAAAATCAAAACATATAGCCCATCATTTTGACATTTTTATTGAACCTTTATTTAACTAGGCAAGTCATATCATAACTAAAGTTACATAACTAAAGTTACATAAATAACTATTTCATTCAGCTTATGTTCAATTGTATTCTTCATACTATAAAATAATGTAAAATAACGCCACGAAATTCTAAGCAAATCTTGTCTGCTAAATGAACTAGTATAGCCCACAACAATATGGCATAGCCTGATCAGGACCTAAAATATGGACAACTCAGAGTGTGCTATTCTGTTCTTCTGAAATAGACTACATTTTCTTCATATCTATATCTGTCTAAAATAAATAATGGATTTATTGCGATGGTGTAGTCGATATTACATTTATTTATTAGACTTTTTAAAAATGTAGATGTTCCAAAGGTCTGCATGAGTACAACATGAGTACAAACAAAGTGAGTTTGTGTGTGTAAGTGTTTGTGTGCGCGCGTGTGTGTATTATGGTGTGTATTATAATTTCCCATAAAAAAATGTATCCCCATTAATCAATACCATTAATCAATACCACATTTTTTAATCTTTTTAAAAATTTGATTTATCTTTTTTTCCAATCTGGCAACCCTCATAAAATTCGACATAGCCTTGTATAAAATACATTATGAAAAAAATGGTGTAATGTAGGCTCCACTAAAAACAACGTTAAGCTACTACTGTAATATAATCATTATGGTGACAACCAGGTTGATTAAAAATATTGGGTTGTTAACACATTTGTTTTTTTATATAAACAAATATGGGACACAAAAAAAGGCAGTGTAGAACCCTAACCCTAACCCATCATGCATTGGTCTAATAACTTTCAAAAGATTGTTCCGAAGTTTACCCCCCAAAAATGTATATTCTGTGAATGAAGTCGCACAAACATTTGTATTTTCATACCAATTAAGTCATACAAAAATGTCTATTTTCCTATTAATTAAGTCACACAAAAATGTGTCTTTCACACAAATTAATCTAGACACAAACGCACAAAAACAAACAAAATCTGCTAAAATAATTTTTGTACTGAATTATTGTACGGAATTTTACAAATTGAGTTGTGCAATCCGGAAACTATACACTGTATAATTTAATAATATTTCCTCATATATCCATCCTGAGAGCTAAATGTTTCTGGCACAGATTGTATGTTACCTGTAGCTAGCTACATGTCTATGTTTTTACTCTCAATTTATTTATTAACTCTTACTCCAAATAAAAGGTCCATTCTTTTTTCATAAATATAATTTTCTTCTCCAGAGGAGAATTGTGTGTGTGTAAGCCCATTCCTACGTGAACAGCATTAGTAGCTGATAAATATTATTGTATCTTCAGCTGTAAATTGTGTCCGTATAAACCCATGTGAACAGGTGCTACATAATAAGACATCCAACTTGGTTGGTTATTTGCTCCAGCATCTTTTTGATCCTGCAGGTTCAAAGTCATGTAATAATTCTCCATTGATATCCAGCTAGGAATTCATTAGAACACCAGTCTCTGGGGCTATTCTAAAAGCTGTCTGTTTGGCTGTGTTTATTTGAAGGCGCAGGTGGGAGTGGTGTGTGTTAGAGGGTGTGTACATGCATGCATGTATGTATGTATGTATGTATGTATGTATGTATGTATGTATGTATGTATGTATGTATGTATGTGTCTCTGTGTATGTGCAGGTGCAGGTGACAATTGAGCTAAAACTCAACATTCAGGAGAAAACCTGGTCTTTTCACTTAATTAATACGTTTCTAAAATCTCACCGAAAACCGACCCCAAAACACACACTATCTGACATGTTTTTTACCAGCTAATGTGCTTCTGTGGCTTTTCGACATTAGACAGAACTACTCAAAACTTGGCAAACAAGCCCTTTATTCAGTTAGATACTATTAGTGGTGCAAATTTCACTGGGGACATATCCCCCTCACATTCTGAAATGGCATTTTTGTCCCCCACAGTTTTATCATTGGAATGTGATCTAAAACGAGGCAACAGTGTACTTTAGAACCATGCGGACGCCTCCGAGCGGTCGGGTAAGCTATTTGGAGATAGGAATGTGATCTAATTATGCCCCCCCCCACTTCTGAAACAAAAGTTGCACCCCTGAATTGTATTACGGTATATATTGCATGCTATTTCTATGGAAACAGAGGAATGTTTTTATTTAATTTAATATGTCCAGATATATTAAACACTGTCTTTTAACCTTGAACAGTATGAGGTAAGGTCAACATACAGGTTAAATATTTTAACCTTTCTCTCCACTGTTGATCGTTAACTTAAACTTAAAAAATTATCACTTATATGTTATGAACCTTCCTTCGCTGCCGGGGTAAAATCGAGGTCTTCTCTCGCTCTCTCTCTCTAGAATGTCAGCTCTCATTACTAAAGGCATACAACATATTCAGAAGGGAGTGAATTAGCTTTATGGTTTTATGCAAAACAGGCTTTCACTGTGTGTGTGTGTGTGTGTGTGTGTGTGTGTGTGTGTGTGTGTGTGTGTGTGTGTGTGTGTGTGTGTGTGTGTGTGTGTGTGTGTGTGTGTGTGTGTGTGTGTGGACGGTGCGTGAGTGTAGCCTTCTTCTGAAAAGGCCTGGTGTCATATTAGAAAGCTTTGATGGGAGCATTAAACAGAACCGCCAAACGGGCGCTTGCCCAGTGTCTGTGTCGGCAGCTCTCCAAAGAGGCAATGTTTCAATAGGGGACATGTGTGTGTGTGTGCGCCCGTGTGGCTGTGCGTGTGCGTGTGCATGTGTGTGTGACAGGCTCCATGCTGAGCAGTGTGTTTCTGACAGCTCTCCCTCCAGGCCGAAGCTAATCCCTCTTTGTTTTCTAGAAAAAAAACAGATTTTTACAGAGAATCCCCTCTGGTGTCCTTGGTAGAGAGACACACACACACACACACACACACACACACACACACACACACACACACAGATTCTGGTAACATTGAAGGCGTATAGCGGAGGAGAATGCAGGGAGAGGAATTAAGAGTTAATACTACTTAATACTAGGCAGGGTGTCTTAGAGATAATTCACCCTGAGAAGCAGAGAGATAGAATTTAATGAGAGTTACACCTCCAGATTATATCCTGTAGAGGAGTTGTACACGTTACTCATGGTGACTCTGTAGTATTACACCAAGCATTCAGGTCGACTGTCATGGTACTGGTACTGAAAAGTCATGGCAAAGGAAGGAGCGAGTGATGGAAATGAAGGACAACTGTTTTTCGTTCCATCAACTCACCACTCATATGAATGTGTTAACTGTTTTCACACAAGGTTTGTAGAAACCCAACTAAGCCTCTCTCTCCCCTGTCGCAGTAGAGTTTAGCTGCAGTGCAGGGTGTAGATGTGTGGATGTGTGTGTGTGTTTTTTTTTTTTTAAGTAATAGCTTGAAATAGACCACATTAACCTGCTGTACTATGTGGCGCTGGACTGGTTTACTCTGAGAAAACACACACACACAAAGCTACGACGGCTTACCTGCCTACCTCAAACTGCGTTTATGGGTTACACCAATACCACAAATAAACAATACATTGCAGGCTTTAGAGTTAATTCAATGTAGTGTTATAGAGAGAGAGATCCAGCTCTCTAAAAAAATGCCTTATAGCATTAATGACTGTGATTCACAGCTGGATGATGAAACTATAATGTGGAGTCAGGGTTTAAATAGTACAATATAGTACAATATACTATACTGTTATAATGACAATACTGTTATAATGACAATACTGTTACAATGACTATACTGTTATAATGACAATACTGTTATACACTGACTACATTGTGATATACTGACAATACTGTTATAATGACTATACTGTTACATACTACTATACTGTTAAAATGACAATTCAATTCAATTACATACTGAATATATTGTTATATACTGACAGTGCTGTTATACTGGCTATACTGTTAAATACTGACTATACTGTTATAATGACAATACTGTTATATACTGACTATATTGTTATATACTGGCTATACTGTTAAATACTGACTATACTGTTATAATGACAATACTGTTATATACTGACTATATTGTTATATACTGACTATATTGTTATATACTGACAGTGCTGTTATACTGACTTTACTGTTAAATACTGACTATACTGTTATAATGACAATACTGTTATAAAATTACTATAATGTTATATACAGACTATACTGTTAAATACTGACTATACTGTAATACTGACCATACTGTTATAATGACAATACTGTTATAATGACAATACTGTTATAGTGACTATACTGTTAAATACTGACCATACTGTTATAATGACAATAGTTTTATTGTCACGTTCTGACCATCGTTCGTGTGTGTTTTCCTTGTTTTAGTGTTAGTCAGAACGTGAGCTGGGTGGGCATTCTATGTTGTGTGTCTGGTTTGTCTATTTCTATGTTTGGCCTGATATGGTTCTCAATCAGAGGCAGGTGTTAGTCATTGTCTCTGATTGGGAACCATATTTAGGTAGCCTGTTTTGTGGGTGAGTGTTCCTGTCTCTGTGTTTGTTGCACCAGATAGGGCTGTTTCGGTTTTTTCACATTTCTTGTTTCGTAGATTGTTCATCTTTATTAAAGATGTTTACAAGTAACCACGCTGCGTTTAGGTCCGCCTCTCTTTCCCCAGAAGAAAACCGTAACAGTTATAGTGACTATACTGTTAAATACTGACCATACTGTTATAATGACAATACTGTTATAATGACAATACTGTTATACTGACTATACTGTTAAATACTGACAACTGTTATACTGACAATACTGTTATAATGACAATACTGTTATATACTGACTATACTATTATATACTGACTATATTGTTATATATTGACTATACTGTTATATACTGACTACTGTTATACTGACAATACTGGTATATACTCTTATACTGTTATACACTGACTATACTATTGATATAGTCCTTTAATGTTATATACTAACTTTACTGATAAAAACTTGTACCCTGTTATACACTGACTATACTATTAATATAGTCCTTTAATGTTATATACTAACTTTACTGATAAAAACTTGTACCCTGTTATATACTAACTATACAGTTATATATTGACTATACTGTTATATTCTGACTATACTATTAATATACTCCTTTAATGTTATATACTGGCTATACTGTTATATACAGATTATAGTGTTATATACTGATTATACTGATATATACTGACTATTATGTTATATACTGACTATCTTGTTATATACTGACTATTTAAAAAACTTTATTTAACTTTTATTTAACTAGGCAAGTCAGTTAAGAACAAATCCTTATTTTCAATGACGGCCTAGGAACATTGGGTTAACTGCCTGTTCAGGGGCAGAATGACAGATTTGTACCTTGTCAGCTCGGGGGTTTGAACTTGCAACCTTCCGGTTACTAGTCCAACGCTCTAACAACTAGGCTACCCTGCCACCCCTTAACTATACTGTTAAGTACTGTTATAAACTGACTATACTGTTATATAGTGACAATACTGTTATATACACGTATACTGTTTATACTGACTATACTGCTATATACTGACAATACTGTTATATACTGACAATACTTTTATATACTGACTATACTGTTATATACTGACTATACTGTTATATACTGACAATACTGTTACATACTGGCTATACTGGTATAATGACTATGCTGTTATAATGACTATACTGTTATATTGACTATATTGTTATACACTGACTATACTGTTATACACTGCCGCTACTGTTATATACTGACAATACTATACTGTTATACCAACTATACTGTTATATACTGATTCTACTGTTATACGGACTATACTGTTATATACTGACTATACTGTAATATACTGACTATACTGTTATATACTGACTATACTGTTATGCTGACTATACTGTTATATTGACTATACTGGTATATACTGACTATACTGCTATATACTGAGTATAATGTTATACTGACAATACTATTGTATACTGACAATACTGTTACATGCAGACTATACTGTTATATACCGATTATACTGTTATATACTGAGTATACTGTTAAACTGACACTACTGTTATATTGACTATACCGGTATGTACTGACTATAATGTTAAATACTGACTATACTGCTATACTGACTATACTGTTAAATTGACTATACTGCTTATTACTGACTATACTGTTATATTGACAATACTGTTATATACTGACTATACTGTTATAATGATTATACTGTTATACTGACTATACTGTTATACTGACTATACTGTTATACTGACTATATTGTTATAATACTGTTATAATGACTATACTGTTATATACTGACTATACTGTTATCATGACTATACTGTTATACTGACTATACTGTTATAATACTGTTATAATGACTACACTGTTATACTGACTATACTGTTATAATGACTACACTGTTATACTGACTATACTGTTATAATGACTACACTTATATAGTGACAATACTGTTATATACTCTCATACTGTTATATACTGTTATACTGTTATATACTGACAATACTGTTATATACTGACAATAAAGTTTTATACTGACACTACTGTTATATACTGACTATACTAGTAAGTCGTCCTGTCGTGTCGTGTCCCTGTATATTTTGTTTATATTTTGTATATTTTTCGTTTTTTACATATTTTTCGTTTTTTTACATAGCTATCCCTTTAAAAACATTTTGCTAAACCTAAGCTTCCAAATACGCTGGATCTTCACAACTAGCTATCTAGCTAAACCGCAACCCCGGATGATTACCCCTGGCTAGCGTTTCCACCCACTTAGCTTGAAGCTAGCCCGGCCTGCGCTACCACCGTAGCATACTCCTGAGCTACAATACCCGGGCCCACGACCGGTCTATCGATGTCACCGCATGAAGAGGAATAAACAGACTCACCCCATCGCGACGTCCCCCAAAGGCAAACTCTCTAGCCCTCGCTATCTCCCTGCTTGCTAATTCGGCCTGCTAACTGCTAGCTTGTCCAGCTCCGGTCCGCTAACTGCTACCTTGTCTAGCCCGGGCCTACAAACTGTTAGCTTGTTAGCACAGGCCTGCTAACCGCCTGAATCGCCGCGTCCCAAACGCCCACCGGACCCATATTTACTTTCTATCTCTTTTGACTTTTAATTTGTTTATACCTTCCGGAAACCTGCCTCACCCAATGTGATACGGAATCGCTATTATTTTTTATTTTATTTTTAGAACACACTCAAGAACCTCCAGAAGCTAACCAGCTAACTAGCTACAAGCTATTTAGTCATTGTTCGTTTTTTTTAACCTGGATAACACTCGCCAGTCCAGCTCCCCTTCCCCATCCACCGCTGCCCTGATCTCTTGGCTACATAGCTGATGCACGCTGGACTGTCCATAAATCACGGTACTCCATTCTGCTTGTTTGTTTTATCTGTTGGCCCCGTTGCCTAGTCTACGCCATTTTACCTGCTGTTGTTGTGCTAGCTGATTAGCTGTTGTCTCACCTACTGTTTTAGCTAGCTTTCCCAATTCAACACCTGTGATTACTGTATGCCTCGCTGTATGTCTCTCTCAAATGTCAATATGCCTTGTATACTGTTGTTCAGGTTAGTTATCATTGTTTTAGTTCACAATGGAGCCCCTAGTTCCACTCTTCATACCCCTGATAACTCCTTTGTCCCACCTCCCACACATGCGGTGACCTCACCCATTACTACCAGCATGTCCAGAGATACAACCTCTCTCATCATCACCCAGTGCCTGGGCTTACCTCCGCTGTACCCGCACCCCACCATACCCCTGTCTGCGCATTATGCCCTGAATATATTCTACCATGCCCAGAAACCTGCTCCTCTTATTCTCTGTCCCCAACGCTCTAGGCGACCAGTTTTGATAGCCTTTAGCCGCACCCTCATACTACTCCTTCTCTGTTCCGCGGGTGATGTGGAGGTAAACCCAGGCCCTGCATGTCCCCAGGCACCCTCATTTGTTGACTTCTGTGTTCGAAAAAGCCTTGGTTTCATGCATGTCAACATCAGAAGCCTCCTCCCTAAGTTTGTCTTACTCACTGCTTTAGCACACTCTGCTAACCCTGATGTCCTTGCTGTGTCTGAATCCTGGCTCAGGAAGGCCACCAAAAATTCAGAGATTTCCATACCCAACTATAACATCTTCCGTCAAGATAGAACTGCCAAAGGGGGAGGAGTTGCAGTTTACTGCAGAAATAGCCTGCAAAGTAATGTCATACTTTCCAGGTCCATACCCAAACAGTTCGAACTACTAATTTTGAAAATTACTCTCTCCAGAAACAAGTCTCTCACGGTTGCCGCCTGCTACCGACCCCCCTCAGCTCCCAGCTGTGCCCTGGACACCATTTGTGAATTGATCGCCCCCCATCTAGCTTCAGAGTTTGTTCTGTTAGGTGACCTAAACTGGGATATGCTTAACACCCCGCCAGTCCTACAATCTAAGCTAGATGCCCTCAATCTCACACAAATCATCAAGGAACCCACCAGGTACAACCCTAACTCTGTAAACAAGGGCACCCTCATAGACGTCATCCTGACCAACTGGCCCTCCAAATACACCTCCGCTGTCTTCAACCAGGATCTCAGCGATCACTGCCTCATTGCCTGTATCCGCTACGGAGCCGCAGTCAAACGACCACCCCTCATCACTGTCAAACGCTCCCTAAAACACTTCTGTGAGCAGGCCTTTCTAATCGACCTGGCCCGGGTATCCTGGAAGGACATTGACCTCATCCCGTCAGTTGAGGATGCCTGGTCATTCTTTAAAAGTAACTTCCTCACCATTTTAGATAAGCATGCTCCGTTCAAAAAATGCAGAACTAAGAACAGATACAGCCCTTGGTTCACCCCAGACCTGACTGCCCTCGACCAGCACAAAAACATCCTGTGGCGGACTGCAATAGCATCGAATAGTCCCCGTGATATGCAATTGTTCAGGGAAGTCCGGAACCAATACACGCAGTCAGTCAGGAAAGCTAAGGCCAGCTTCTTCAGGCAGAAGTTTGCATCCTGTAGCTCCAACTCCAAAAAGTTCTGGGACACTGTGAAGTCCATGGAGAACAAGAGCACCTCCTCCCAGCTGCCCACTGCACTGAGGCTAGGTAACACGGTCACCACTGATAAATCCATGATTATCGAAAACTTCAATAAGCATTTCTCAACGGCTGGCCATGCCTTCCGCCTGGCTACTTCAACCTCTGCCAACAGCTCCGCCCCCCCCGCAGCTCCTCGCCCAAGCCTCTCCAGGTTCTCCTTTACCCAAATCCAGATAGCAGATGTTCTGAAAGAGCTGCAAAACCTGGACCCGTACAAATCAGCTGGGCTTGACAATCTGGACCCTCTATTTCTGAAACTATCTGCCACCATTGTCGCAACCCCTATTACCAGCCTGTTCAACCTCTCTTTCATCTCGTCTGAGATCCCCAAGGATTGGAAAGCTGCCGCAGTCATCCCCCTCTTCAAAGGGGGAGACACCCTGGACCCAAACTGTTACAGACCTATATCCATCCTGCCCTGCCTATCTAAGGTCTTCGAAAGCCAAGTCAACAAACAGGTCACTGACCATCTCGAATCCCACCGTACCTTCTCCGCTGTGCAATCTGGTTTCCGAGCCGGTCATGGGTGCACCTCAGCCACACTCAAGGTACTAAACGACATCATAACCGCCATCGATAAAAGACAGTACTGTGCAGCCGTCTTCATCGACCTTGCCAAGGCTTTCGACTCTGTCAATCACCATATTCTTATCGGCAGACTCAGTAGCCTCGGTTTTTCGGATGACTGCCTTGCCTGGTTCACCAATTACTTTGCAGACAGAGTTCAGTGTGTCAAATCGGAGGGCATGCTGTCCGGTCCTCTGGCAGTCTCTATGGGGGTGCCACAGGGTTCAATTCTCGGGCCGACTCTTTTCTCTGTGTATATCAATGATGTTGCTCTTGCTGCGGGCGATTCCCTGATCCACCTCTACGCAGACGACACCATTCTATATACTTTCGGCCCGTCTTTGGACACTGTGCTATCTAACCTCCAAACAAGCTTCAATGCCATACAACACTCCTTCCGTGGCCTCCAACTGCTCTTAAACGCTAGTAAAACCAAATGCATGCTTTTCAACCGGTCGCTGCCTGCACCTGCATGCCCGACTAGCATCACCACCCTGGATGGTTCCGACCTAGAATATGTGGACGTCTATAAGTACCTAGGTGTCTGGCTAGACTGCAAACTCTCCTTCCAGACTCATATCAAACATCTCCAATCGAAAATCAAATCAAGAGTCGGCTTTCTATTCCGCAACAAAGCCTCCTTCACTCAAGCCGCCAAGCTTACCCTAGTAAAACTGACTATCCTACCGATCCTCGACTTCGGCGATGTCATCTACAAAATGGCTTCCAACACTCTACTCAGCAAACTGGATGCAGTCTATCAGAGTGCCATCCGTTTTGTCACTAAAGCACCTTATACCACCCACCACTGCGACTTGTATGCTCTAGTCGGCTGGCCCTCGCTACATATTCGTCGCCAGACCCACTGGCTCCAGGTCATCTACAAGTCTATGCTAGGTAAAGCTCCGCCTTATCTCAGCTCACTGGTCACGATGGCAACACCCATCCGTAGCACGCGCTCCAGCAGGTGTATCTCACTGATCATCCCTAAAGCCAACACCTCATTTGGCCGCCTTTCGTTCCAGTACTCTGCTGCCTCTGACTGGAACGAATTGCAAAAATCGCTGAAGTTGGAGACTTTTATCTCCCTCACCAACTTCAAACATCAGCTATCTGAGCAGCTAACCGATCGCTGCAGCTGTACATAGTCTATTGGTAAATAGCCCACCCTTTTCACCTACCTCATCCCCATACTGTTTTTATTTATTTACTTTTCTGCTCTTCTGCACACCAATATCTCTACCTGTACATGACCATCTGATCTTTTATCACTCCAGTGTTAATCTGCAAAATTGTAATTATTTGCCTACCTCCTCATGCCTTTTGCACACATTGTATATAGACCCCCCCTTTGTTTTCTACTGTGTTATTGACTTGTTAATTGTTTACTCCATGTGTAACTCTTTGTTGTATGCTCACATTGCTATGCTTTATCTTGGCCAGGTCGCAGTTGCAAATGAGTTGCAAACTTGTTCTCAACTAGCCTACCTGGTTAAATAAAGGTGAAATAAAAATAAAAAAAATAAAAAATACTGTTATCATGACTATACTGTCATACTGACTATGCTGTTATATTGACTATACTGTTATGTACTAACTATTATGTTATATACTGACTATACTGTTATACTGACTATACTGGTAAATTAACTATACTGCTTTATACTGACTATAACGTTATATACTGACTATGCTGTTGTCATGACTGTCCTGACCAGGTCAGGTTACAGGAGACCACAACCCTACAGAGTATCTCTCAACCTCAACAGAGGAGGAGAGATCTAGGGGTCTGAAGATGTGGGGGGTTTATGACCCCTCACGCCCCTGGTAAATCTTAGGCCACACAACATTCCTGTGTCGCCTCAATATGGAGAACCAACCTCAGAACATTAAACATGCAATAAAGGGACTTTGGAACAATGGTTTCCGTCAGCTACAAAGGTGGTCATGACGATAGATGGAATATGAAAATGTATGTCATTTTTGTTTTGTTATTAAAGGTTAATAGATTACGTTATTACGAAACCATTGTAACGTGAAGAGTTTTCCTAGTATATGTTGTTGTATATGAATATGATGTTTATACATTGTACGTTGTGTGGAAAATGTCCAAATCAAAGGGAATGTTTTGGTAAAGATGAAATGTGAAGTTAGTTGTCTAAAATTGGATTTGAGTAAAACCTAGACCTTGCTCTTAACTAGGTACGCCCAGAGAATTGCCCAGAGACCTTCCCCAAGTAACTACATCATTATATTCTGACCCATAAGAGCGGCAGTTTGAGGCAAGGCTAGGGTTAGAATAAGCATAGCTGACTAATTCACCCAAATGTATATTTAGAGGGCAAGTTGGTTAGGATGATATCTATGAGGCTGCCCGTGTTAACGGCTTTGGGGCGGTACCTGGTAGGTTCATTGATAATTTGTGTGAGATTGAGGGCATCAAGCTTAGATTGTAGGATGGCTGGGGGGTTAAGCATGTTCCAGTTTAGGTCACCTAGCAGCACGAGCTCTGAAGATATATGGGGGGCAATCAGTTCACATATGGTGTCCAGAGCACAGCTGGGGGCAGAGGGTGGTCTATAGCTGGCGGCAACAGCGAGAGACTTGTTTTAAGAGAGGTGGATTTTTAAAAGTAGAAGTTCAAATTGTTTGGGTACAGACCTGGATAGTAGGACAGAACTCTGCAGGCTATCTCTGCAGTAGATTGCAACACCGCCCCCTTTGGCCGTTCTATCTTGTCTGAAAATGTTGTAGTTAGGGATGGAGATTTCAGAGTTTTTGGTGGTCTTCCTAAGCCAGGATTCAGACACAGCTAGAACATCCGGGTTGGCAGAGTGTGCTAAAGCAGTGAATAAACAAACATAGGGAGGAGGCTTCTAATGTTAATATGCATGAAAACAAGGCTATTACGGTTACAGAAGTCATCAAAAGAGAGCGCCTGGGGAATAGGAGTGGAGCTAGGCACTGCAGGGCCTGGATTCACCTCTACATCACCAGAGGAACAGAGGAGGAGTAGGATAAGGGTACGGCTAAAAGCTATGAGAATTGGTCTTCTAGGACGTCGGGAACAGAGAGTAAAAGGAGGTTTCTGGGGGCGATAAAATAGCTTCAAGGTATAATGTACAGACAAAGATATGGTAGGATGTGAATACAGTGGAGGTAAACCTTGGCATTGAGTGATGATGAGAGAGATATTGTCTCTCGAAACATCATTGAAACCAGGTGATGTCATCGCATGTGTGGGTGGTGGAACTGAAAGGTTGGATAAGGTATAATGAGCAGGGCTAGAGGCTCTACAGTGAAATAAGCCAATAAACACTAACCAGAACAGCAATGGACAAGGCATATTGAATTAAGGAGAGGCATGCTTAGCCAAGGGATCATAAGGGTCCAGTGAGTAGTGAGGTTGGTTGGGGTCACGGCGATTCAGACAGCTAGCCGGGTCATGGGTAGCAAGCTAGCAGAGGATGGAGGTCTGTTTTTAGCCACCTCGTGCGTTTCCGTCGGTAGATCTGTGGGGTTCCGTGTGGTAGAGTGGACCAATCCAATTGGCAAAATAGATATAGTTATAGTGACCCAAGAAAATTGTCCGATAGACCTATTCAGATAGCAGCTGATAAGACAGCTAACTATTAGTGTGCCGCAGATGGGCGTTCAGGTAACGTCACGACGGAGAGGCCAGTTGGATACCTCCCTCGGGCAGATAACGTCAGTAGTCCAGTCATGAAGGCCCGGTGGGGCTCTGCGTCGGTAGTACAACGGGTCCGGATAGGTGATTGTAGCTCCGGAATAATTTATGTTTGCTCCGGGACCGATGTATGCAATAGTCACTCAGATAGCAGCTAGCTAGCTGCAAGATCCAGGTGTAAATGTCCAGAACTTGAGGTAGAAATCCGGGGATATGGAGAGAAAATAGGTCCGGTATGCTCTGGTCTGAGTCGCTAGCTTTTCGAACCAAAGGATAGCTGATGACAACCAACCGTGGTTAGCTGAACACTAACGTTAGCCAGTAAACTGGCTAGCTTCTGGCTAGCTTCTATTGTGGATTTCAGTTTAGATTTTTATAATTTTTTTCCAGTTTTGATTTCAGTTCTTTTTTTTTATTGGTGAGGTGGGTTGAAGTTGAGATTTTTAGACTAAACTGTTATATTGACTATACTGTTATACTGACTATACTGTTACATACTGACTATACTGTTATACTAATGTTATACTGACTATACTGCTATATACTGGCTATACTGATATATTTACTATACTTGTTACATACTGACTATACTGTTAAAATGACGATACTGTTATACTGACTATACAGTTATACTACTTTTAAAATGACGATACTGTTATACTGACTATACTGTTATACTACTTTTATACTGACAATACTGTTATAAAACTGATAAAATGACTATACTGTTATAATACTAATTAAATGACTATACTGTTATAAAGACTATACTGTTGCACTGACTATACTGTTATACTGACTAAACTGTTATAATGACTATAATGTTATTCTGACTATACTGTTATACTGACTATACTGTTACACTGACTAAACTGATATAATGACTATACTGATATACTGACTATATTGTTATACTACTGTTATACTGACTATATTGTTATACTGACTATACTGGTATACTGACTATACTGTTATAATGACTATACTGTTATACTGACCACACTGTTATAATGACTATACTGTTATACTAATGACTATACTGAAAATGACTATACTGTTATAATGACTATACTGTTATACGGACTATACTGTTATACTACTGTTATACTGACTAAACAGTTATACGGACTATACTGTTATAATGACTATACTGTTATACTACTTTTAAAATGACGATACTGTTATACTGACTATACTGTTATACTACTTTTATACTGACAATACTGTTATAAAACTGATAAAATGACTATACTGTTATAATACTAATTAAATGACTATACTGTTATAAAGACTATACTGTTGCACTGACTATACTGTTATACTGACTAAACTGTTATAATGACTATAATGTTATTCTGACTATACTGTTATACTGACTATACTGTTATACTGACTAAACTGATATAATGACTATACTGTTATACTGACTATATTGTTATACTACTGTTATACTGACTATATTGTTTTACTGCCTATACTGTTATACTGACTATACTGTTATACTGACCACACTGTTATAATGACTATAATGGTATACTAATGACTATACTGAAAAGGACTATACTGTTATACTGACTATACTGTTATACTAATTAATATACTGTTATACTACTGTTATACTGACTATACTGTTATAATACTGTTATAATGGCTATACTGTTATGCTGACTATATTGTTATACTGACTATACTGTTATAATACTGTTATAATGACTATACTGTTAAATACTGTTATATTGACTATACTGTTATATACTCTTATACTGACTATACTGTTATAATGACTGTACTGTTATATACTGACTATACTGTTGTACTGACTATACTGTTGTACTGACTATACTGTTATAATGACTGTATTGTTATATACTGACTATACTGTCATACTTACTATACTGTCATACTGACTATACTGTTATACTACTGTTATACTGACTATACTATCATAATGACTATACCGATAATGGCTATACTGTTATACTACTGTTATACTGACTATACTGCTATATACTGGCTATACTGCTATATTTACTATACTTGTTACATACTGACTATAATGTTACAATGACGATACTGTTATACTGACTATACTGTTATACTACTTTTATACTGACAATACTGCTATAAAACTGTTAAAATGACTATACTGTTATAATACTAATTAAATGACTATACTGTTATAAAGACTATACTGTTGCACTGACTATACTGTTATACTGACTAAACTGTTATAATTACTATAATGTTATTCTGACTATACTGTTATACTGACTATACTGTTATACTGACTAAACTGATATAATGACTATACTGTTATACTGACTATATTGTTATACTACTGTTATACTGACTATATTGTTTTACTGCCTATACTGTTATACTGACTATACTGTTATACTGACCACACTGTTATAATGACTATAATGGTATACTAATGACTATACTGAAAAGGACTATACTGTTATACTGACTATACTGTTATACTAATTAATATACTGTTATACTACTGTTATACTGACTATACTGTTATAATACTGTTATAATGGCTATACTGTTATGCTGACTATATTGTTATACTGACTATACTGTTATAATACTGTTATAATGACTATACTGTTAAATACTGTTATATTGACTATACTGTTATATACTCTTATACTGACTATACTGTTATAATGACTGTACTGTTATATACTGACTATACTGTTGTACTGACTATACTGTTGTACTGACTATACTGTTATAATGACTGTATTGTTATATACTGACTATACTGTCATACTTACTATACTGTCATACTGACTATACTGTTATACTACTGTTATACTGACTATACTATCATAATGACTATACCGATAATGGCTATACTGTTATACTACTGTTATACTGACTATACTGCTATATACTGGCTATACTGCTATATTTACTATACTTGTTACATACTGACTATAATGTTACAATGACGATACTGTTATACTGACTATACTGTTATACTACTTTTATACTGACAATACTGCTATAAAACTGTTAAAATGACTATACTGTTATAATACTAATTAAATGACTATACTGTTATAAAGACTATACTGTTGCACTGACTATACTGACTAAACTGTTATAATGACTATAATGTTATTCTGACTATACTGTTATACTGACTATACTGTTATACTGACTAAACTGATATAATGACTATACTGTTATACTGACTATATTGTTATACTACTGTTATACTGACTATACTGTTATACTGACTATACTGGTATACTGACTATACTGTTATAAGGACTATACTGTTATAATGACTATACTGTTATACTGACTATACTGTTATACTGACTAAACGGTTTTACTGACTATACTGTTATACTGACTATACTGTTATACTGACCACACTGTTATAATGACTATACTGTTATACTAATGACTATACTGAAAATGACTATACTGTTATAATGACTATACTGTTATACTACTGTTATACTGACTATACTGTTATACTGACTAAACTGTTATACTGACTATACTGTTATAATGACTATACAGTTATACTACTTTTAAAATGACGATACTGTTATAATACTAATTAAATGACTATACTGTTATAAAGACTATACTGTTGCACTGACTATACTGTTATACTGACTAAACTGTTATAATGACTATAATGTTATTCTGACAATACTGTTATACTGACTATACTGTTATACTGACTAAACTGATATAATGACTATACTGTTGTACTGACTATATTGTTATACTACTGTTATACTGACTATATTGTTATACTGACTATACTGGTATACTGACTATACTGTTATAAGGACTATACTGTTATAATGACTATACTGTTATACTGACTATACTGTTATACTGACTAAACGGTTTTACTGACTATACTGTTATACTGACTATACTGTTATACTGACCACACTGTTATAATGACTATACTGTTATACTAATGACTATACTGAAAATGACTATACTGTTATAATGACTATACTGTTATACTACTGTTATACTGACTATACTGTTATACTGACTAAACTGTTATACTGACTATACTGTTATACTGACTATACTGTTATAATGACTATACAGTTATACTACTTTTAAAATGACGATACTGTTATACTGACTAAACTGTTATAATGACTATAATGTTATTCTGACTATACTGTTATACTGACTATACTGTTATACTGACTAAACTGATATAATGACTATACTGTTATACTGACTATATTGTTATACTACTGGTATACTGACTATACTGTTATACTGACTATACTGTTATAAGGACTAAACTGATATAATGACTATACTGTTATACTGACTATATTGTTATACTACTGTTATACTGACTATACTGGTATACTGACTATACTGTTATACTGACTATACTGTTATACTGACTATACTGTTATACTGACCACACTGTTATAATGACTATACTGTTATACTAATGACTATACTGAAAATGACTATACTGTTATACTGACTATACTGTTATACTACTGTTATACTGACTATACTGTTATACTGACTAAACTGTTATACTGACTATACTGTTATAATGACTATACTGTTATAATGACTATACTGTTATACTAATGACTATACTGAAAATGACTACACTGTTATAATGACTATACTGTTATACCGACTATACTGTTATAATACTGTTATAATGGCTATACTGTTATACTGACTATATTGTTATACTGACTATACTGTTATAATACTGTTATAATGACTATACTGTTATACACTGTTATATTGACTATACTGTTATATACTCTTATACTGACTATACTGTTATAATGACTTTACTGTTATAATGACTGTACTGTTATACTGACTATACTGTTATACTGACTATACTGTTATACTGACTATATTATTATATTGACTATACTGTTATACTGACTATATTATTATACTGGCTATACTGTTATACTGGCTATACTGTTATACTGACTATATTGTTATATACTGATATACTGACTATATTGTTATATACTGTTATACTGACTATATTGTTATATACTGTTATACTGACTATATTGTTATATTGACTATATTGACTATACTGTTATACTGGCTATACTGTTATACTGACTATACTGTTATACTGACTATATTGTTATATACTGATATACTGACTATATTGTTATATACTGTTATACTGACTATATTGTTATATTGACTATACTGTTATAACAACTATACTGTTATATACTGTTATACTGACTATATTGTTATATTGACTATACAGTTATACTACTGTTATACTGACTACACCTTTCTCAATGTCAGGACTATTTTAATCTGGTCATTACTACAAGGCATCACTTAGACATTATGAATCTTATGGAGTGTGTGTTTGTGTGTGTTTTGGTTTTACTATCCTTGTGGGGAACAGAAGTCCTCACAAGATTTGTTAAACTGTCACGCCCTGACCTTTTTATGTCTCTATTTGGGTTGGTCAGGGTGTGATTTGGGTGGGCATTTTATGTTCTTTATTTCTATGTTTTGGGTTTCTATGTTTTGGGTTTCTATGTTTTGGCCGGGTATGGTTCTCAATCAGGGACAGCTGTCTCTGATTGGGAATCACACTAAGGCAGCCTGTTTGGCCACTTTAGGTTGTGGGATGTTGTTTTTTGTTAGCTCTGCGTAGCCTACTGAACGTTCGTTGGTCTTTTGTTGTTTTGTTTGGTGTCCCGATTTAATATAGAATCATGAACACGTACCACGCTGCCCCTTAGTCCACTTCTTCCGACGAGCGTTACATAAACAGGGAAAATTCGGACAAGTGGGGACATTTCGCCGGCCCCCAAAAGGAAAAAGACCATTTTCAGCTTAGGGGTTAGGTTTAGGGTTACAATTAGTGTTCAAATTGGGGTTAGGGGTTAGGTTTAGTGTTAGGTTTAGGGGTTTGGGGTTAAGGTTGGGGTTATGGTCAAGGTTAGGTTAGGTTAAGGGTTTTAAGGGTTAAGGGAAAATATGATTTTGAAAGTGAATCAATTGTTTGGTCCCCACAAGCATAGCAAAACAAAGATATGTGTGTGTGTGTTGCGGGTGTGTGTTCGTACGTGTGTACATGTGTGTGTGACTGAGGCATCACTTATTCATTTTGAATCCCTATTAGCCGCACACAGGCCCTGCAGTGGTCAATCTAACCATCTTTAAACACACTGTACTGTAGCCGGCTGCATTAAACAAGCCAATAACTCAGGAATGGATCAATACCGCTCACTAAGAGATTTCCTACTCTTTGGTCTCGCTGTGGGAAAGATAAGGCAAATGAGTCCCAGTGTGTGTTTTACCATATAAACCGACTGCATTAGAATTGATCTACTGCAATAACAGTAAATTGTATATGCTATAATTGTGTTTGCAAGGTAGCAAACCCTCAAACATGTAATAATGTACTTCTTAGAGAGTAAACAAATCGTTATATCATATTGCCCAATAAACAAGCTTGGATACACCCTGCCATAGCGTACAGGCTTAAAGACATGCTCTTTGCCTGCAAGCAATTTATTTCTCTTTCATGTACCATACCCATTGATCCAAACAATAAGTAATCTATAGTAGCTTATTTAGCATAATCACTATCTGACCCACATGGTAATGATAGTTATTAATGCCTGGCTGGTTAATGACTGTGAGAAGATACAGCCTAGCGTGACAGAGAGGGATATTCTCATGTAGAATGATGCTGTAATAGGATTTCGACAGCATACCTAAACCCACATCTAGATAACACAAATTAGTCTCTATTGAAGAATACTGGAGGTTAGTATGTGCTGCAGACAGAACTGTGTCTATCTCTATTTTTCTCTTTTTGTTAGTGTGTGTACATATTAAAGGTGTGTGTGTTTAAATACTGTAGGATGGATTATATAGTCTTACCAGTGTTGTTTCCCAGTCCCCTCATAGGTCCTTTGTGGTAGTGGTTGACTCTGTCCTCATAGATGGGCTCTTTGTGGTGGTCTGGGGATCCCAGGGGACGCAGGTCTGGACCACAGTGACTGTGCTGATTACTGTAGGAACCCCTGGAACCTGGAGAGTGGGAGGGAGAGTGTAAGGGAGGGAGGAAGAGAGAGAAAGACAGAGAGAAAGACGGAGAGAGGGGAGAGAGAGAAATCAGCGAAATCAGCCCTTGACTTTTCACCAGCAAAATGTAATTCTCCATACACATTGTCCCTAAGTGCTCTAGCCTCTCCTCTCTTTCTCTGATATCATCTTATCTTCTGTCCCAATAGTCTCTCTCTAGCCTCCTCTACTCCCATAGTCTCCAGCCTCTCCTCTCTTTCTCTGATATCATCTTATCTTCTGTCCTAATAGTCTCTCTCTAGCCTCATCTACTCCCATAGTCTCCAGCCTCTCCTCTCTTTCTCTGATATCATCTTATCTTCTGTCCCAATAGTCTCTCTCTAGCCTCCTCTACTCCCATAGTCTCCAGCCTCTCCTCTCTTTCTCTGATATCATCTTATCTTCTGTCCTAATAGTCTCTCTCTAGCCTCATCTACTCCCATAGTCTCCAGCCTCTCCTCTCTTTCTCTGATATCATCTTATCTTCTGTCCCAATAGTCTCTCTCTAGCCTCCACTACTCCCATAGTCTCCAGCCACTCCTCTCTTTCTCTGATATCATCTTATCTTCTGTCCCAATAGTCTCTCTCTAGCCTCCTCTACTCCCATAGTCTCCAGCCTCTCCTCTCTTTCTCTGATATCATCTTATCTTCTGTCCCAATAGTCTCTCTCTAGCCTCATCTACTCCCATAGTCTCCAGCCTCTCCTCTCTTTCTCTGTAATCATCTTATCTTCTGTCCCAATAGTCTCTCTCTAGCCTCCTCTACTCCCATAGTCTCCAGCCTCTCCTCTCTTTCTCTGTAATCATCTTATCTTCTGTCCCAATAGTCTCTCTCTAGCCTCCTCTACTCCCATGTTCTCCAACCTCTCCTCTCTTTCTCTGTAATCATCTTATCTTCTGTCCCAATAGTCTCTCTCTAGCTTCCTCTACTCCCATAGCCTCCAGCCTCTACTCCCATAACCTCTATGGTAGGGATTATCAACTAGATGAATCTTCTTTTTTAAGCAGATGGTCAGGGGGCTGTAAAATAATTTCAAATAATTTATAGATTGCAAGAAGCCCAAAAATATATAATATTTGAAAACTAAAATTATAATTATAATTTCAAACCTTCCTTACATTTGTATACGATCAAATACTGTACATGTCTCTATTATGTGTGGGAATATTCTGGAACAGATATCCTAAATGAAAATCTCTTGGAGCTGATTTCCTGGTGTTTTTACAGAGAGGGATGAGGATAAGAGGATGATGAGAGAGGGATGAGAACAGGATGATGAGGAGAGAGGGATGAGGATAGGAGGATGATGAGAGAGGGATTAGGATAGGAGGAGGATGAGAAAGGGATGAGGAGAGAGTGAGGAAGAAAGTGGGATGAGGAGAGAGGGATGATGAGAGAGGGATGAGGAGAGAGGGATGTTGAGAGAGGGATGAAGAGAGAGGGATGGTGAGAGAGGGATGAGGAGAGAGGGATGATGAGAGAGGGATGAGGAGAGAGGGATGATGAGAAAAAAAAAAGTGTTAAACATATCAAAATATATTTTATATTTGAGATTCTTCAAAGTGGCCCTCGCCTGGATGACAGCTTTACACACTCTTAGCATTCTCTCAACCAGCTTTTATTTTTATTTTTAAATGTAACCTTTATTTAAAACCTTTTAGGGCTGAGATCCCGCTAACGGGCGCCAAATTCAAAACAACAGAAATCCCATGGTATTTCACACCATTTTAAAGATACACTTCTTGTTAATACCACCACAGTGTCCGATTTCAAATAGGATTTACAGCGAAAGCACCACAAACGATTATGTTAGGTCAGAAAAACACAGCCATTTTTCAAGCCAAAGAGAGCAGTCACAAAAATCAGAAATAGAGATAGAATGAATCACTAACCTGTGATGATCTTCATCAGATGACACTCATATGACTTCATGTTACACAGTACATGTATGTTTTGTTCGATAAAGTTCATATTTATATGAAAAATCTCATTATACATTGGCGCGTTATGTTCAGTAGTTCCAAAAACATCCGGTGATTTTGCAGAGAGCCACATCAATTTACAGAAATACTCATCATAAATGTTGATGAAAATACAAGTGTTTTCCATGGAACTTTAGATACACTTCTCCTTAATACACTTCCCCAGATTTCAAAATAGCTTTAAGGAAAATGCAAACCATGCAATAATCTGAGTACGGCGTTCAGAGCCCAAACAAGCCAAAAAGATATCCGCCATAGTGTGCAGTCAACAGACGTAAAAAAAAACATTATAAATATCAAATCAAATCAAATTTATTTATATAGCCCTTCGTACATCAGCTGATATCTCAAAGTGCTGTACAGAAACCCAGCCTAAAACCCCAAACAGCAAGCAATGCAGGTGTAGAAGCACATATTCACTTACCTTTGATGATCTTCATCAGAATGCACTCCCAGGAATCCCAGGTCCACAATAAATGTTTGTTTTGTTCGATAATGTCCATCATTTATGTCCAAATAGCTCCTTTTGTTAGCGCGTTTGGTAAACAAATCCAAACTCACGAAGCGCGTTCACTAGGAGCAGACGAAAAGTCAAAAGGTTCCATTACAGTCCGTAGAAACATGTGTCGTGGAAGATTCAGAATTTGTTGGTAACATTTGTAAGATGTTTTATATTCATCTAATGTGTGTAAGTTAATTCTCATCAGAATGGTATTTTTGTATAATACTGTGGCGAGGTTGCAGTTATCTGTTCTATGTCAAGACTAAGTTGCATGGGCCGCTGAGAGGGGAGAGGTCAAAGTGTCATCATGTGTAAACATATCTTTTACTCCCTACCTTTTTCTTGTGGGGAAAGGAAGGGTGGCAGTGTCTGGAATCATTCTATGCTCCCTCTAATGTTGTTTCTATCTTAACCTATAGCCTCATTCTCCTCTCCGTGAGTTTGTCCAGGAGTTTGTATTTAGAGTGGGTTGTATCTAAATGACAATTTGATATATGCCTGTTCATATGGAGGATTGGTTTATGGTTCTGGGGTTTGAGAAGGAGACAAAGCTGAACGATGAATTATGTCTATGCTGTCTGACTATGTGTGTTCTTTGCTATTAAAGGATCTCAGTTGCATTGTAAGGGGGCTCTCAGAAAATTCACTGGGAGACACTGAATTTATCTGAGAGTCACAGAAAATGCTATAGAGCTTATATAATTAAAGATGGACTTTTATAACTAACTCTGACTTGTGTGTGTGGTTTGCTCCCATGATTTGGTAAATAGAGGAAATTTCCACGACACATGTCAAACGAAGTATAGAATCAATCAATCAGTTTTTAACATAAATCTTCAATAATGTTCCAACAGGAGAATTCCTTTGTCTGTGCGAACGAGCGTCACGAGCTCAAGGCATTCTGGCAGACCTCTGACTCATTCCCCTCTCATTCGCCCCCACTTCTCAGTAGAAGCATCAAACAAGGTTCTAAAGACTGTTGACATTTAGTGGAAGCCTTAGGAAGTGCAACATGACCAATATCCCACTGTATCTTCAATAGGAAAATAGAAACCTCAGATTTCCCACTTCCTGGTTGGATTGTTTCTCAGGTTTTTGCCTGCCATATGAGTTATTTTATACTCACAGACATCATTCAAACAGTTTTAGAAACGTTAGAGTGTTTTCTGTCCAAATATACTAATAATATGCATATATTAGCAACAGGGACTGAGTAGCAGGCAGTTTACTCTGGGCACCTCTGGGCACCTTATTTAACCAAGCTACTCAATACTGCCCCCAGCCATAAGAAGTCCAGGTGGGCCAGTTGAGAACAAGTTCTCATTTACAACTGCGACCTGGCCAAGATAAAGCAAAGAAGTGTGACAAAAACAACAACACAGAGTTACACATGGAATAAACAAATGTACAGTTAATATCACACAAAAAATATAGAAAAATCTATACACAGTGTGTGCAAATGTAGTAAGATTAGGGAGGTAAAGCAATTTTGTATTTTACCTTTAACTAGGCAAGTAAGTTAAGAACAAATTCTTATTTTCAATGACGGCCAAGGAACAGTGGGTTAACAGCCTTGTTCAGGGGAAGAACAACAGATTTGTACCTTGTCAGCTCGGGGATTTGAAATTGCAACATTTCGGTTACTAGTCCAATGCTCTAACCACTAGGCTACGCTGCCTCCCCAGTGGCCATAGTGGTGAAATAATTAGAATTGAGCATTAACACTGGAGTGAGATGTACAGATGATGATGTGCAAGTAGAGATACTGGGGTGCAATAGAGCAGAAATAAACAACAATATGGGGATGAGGTAGTTGGGTGGGCTATTCGCAGATGGGCTGTGTACAGGTGCAGTGATCTGTAAGCTGCTCTGACAGCTGATGCTTAAAGTTAGTGAGGGAGATATAAGTCTGCAGGTTCAGTGATTTTTGCAATTCGTTCCAGTCATTGGCAGCAGAGAACTGTAAGGAAGGGCGGCCAAAGAGGAGTTGGCTTTGGGGATGACCAGTGAAATATACCTGCTGGAGCGCATGCTATGGGTGTGTGTTGCTATGGTGACCAGTGAGCTGAGATAAGGTGGGGCTTTACCTAGCAAAGACTTATAGATGACCTGGAGCCAGTGGGTTTGAAGATGAATATGAAGCGAGGACCATTCAACGAGAGCATACAGGTCGCAGTGGTGGGAAGTATATGGGGCTTTGGTGACAAAACAGATGGCATTGGCATTGATAGACTAGATACAATTTGCTAAGTAGAATGTTGGAGGCTATTTTGTAAATGACATCGCCGAAGTCAAGGATCGGTAGGATAGTCAGTTTTACAAGGGTATGTTCAGCAGCATGAGTAAAGGAGGCTTTGTTGCAAAATAGGAAGCCGATTCTAGATTTAATTTTGTATTGGAGATGCTTAATGTGAGTCTGGAAGGAGAGTTTACAGTCTAACCAGACGCCTAGGTATTTGTAGTTGTCCACATATTCTAAGTCAGAACCGTCCAGAGTGGTGATGCTAGTCGGGCAGGCAGGTGCGGGCAGAGATCGGTTGAAGAGCATGCATTTAGTTTTACTTGCATTTAAGAGCAGTTGGAGGCCACGGAAGGAGTGTTGTATGGCATTGAAGCTCGTCTGGAGGTTTGTTAACACAGTGTCCAAAGAAGGGCCAGAAGTATACAGAATGGTGTCGTCTGCGTAGAGGTGGATCAGAGAATCACCAGCAGCAAGAGCGACGTCATTGATATATACAGAGAAAAGAGTCGGCCCGAGAATTGAACCCTGTGGCACCCCCATAGAGATTGCCAGACGTCCGGACAACAGGCCCTCCGATTTGACACACTGAAATCTATCTGAGAAGTAGTTGGTGAACCAGGCGAGGCAGTCATTTGAGAAACCAAGGCTTTTGAGTCTGCCGATAAGAATGCGGTGATTGACAGAGTCGAAAGGCTTGGCCAGATCGATGAAGACGCCTGCACAATACTGTCTTTCATACCAGATTGCATAGCGGAGAAGGTACGGTGGGATTCGAAGTGGTCGGTGGTCTGTTTGTTAACTTGGCTTTCGAAGACTTTAGAAAGGCAGGGCAGAATGGATTTAGGTCTATAACAGTTTGGGTCTAAAGTGTCTCCCCCTTTGAAGATGTGAGTGACCGAGGCAGCTTTCCAAACTTTAGGGATCTCAGACGATACGAAAGTGAGGTTGAACAGGCTAGTAATAGGGGTTGCAACAATTGCGGCGGATAACTTTAGAAAGAGAGGGTCCAGATTGTCTAGCCCAGGTGATCTGTAGGGGTCCCGGTTTTGCAGCTCTTTCTGAACATCAGCTATTTGGATATGGGTGAAGGAGGAGCGGGGGGGCTTGGGCAAATTGCTGCAGGGGGTGCAGAGATGTTGGCCGGGGTAGGGGTAGGGGTAGCCAGGTAGAAAGCATGGCCAGCCGTATAAAAATGCTTATTGATATTCTCGATTATCATAGCTTTATTGGTGGTGACAGTGTAGCCTCAGTACAGTGGGCAGCTGAGAGGAGGTGCTCTTATTCTCCATGGACTTTACAGTGTCCCAAAACTTTTTGGAATTTGTGCTACAGGTTGCAAATTTCTGTTTGAAAAAGCTATCCTTTGCTTTACTAACTGAGTGTGTATATAACTTCCCTGAAAAGTTGCATATCGTGGGGGCTATTCGATGCTAATGCAGTAGGCCACAGGATGTTTTTGTGATGGTCAAGGGCAGTCAAGTCTGGAGTGAACCAAGGGCTATATCTGTTCTTAGTTCTACATTTTTTGAACGGGGCATGCTCATTTAAGATGACGAGGAAAGCACTTTTAAAGAATAACCAGGCATCTCTACTGACGGGATGAGGTCAATATCCTTCCAGGATACCCGGGCCAGGTCGATTAGAAAGGCCTGCTCACTGAAGTGTTTTAGGGAGCGTTTGACAGTGATGAGGGGTGATTGTTTCACCGCGGACCCATTACGGACAGATTGCAATGAGGCAGTGATTGCTGAGATCCTGGTTGAAGAAAGCAGAGGTGTATTTAGAGGGCAGGTTGGTCAGGATGATGTCTATGAGGGTGCCCGTGTTTACGGATTTGGGGTTGTACCTGGTAGGTTCCTTGATAATTTGTGTGAGATTGATGGCATCTGGCTTAGATTGTAGGACGGCCGGGGTGTTAACCATATCCCAGTTTACGTCACCTAACAGTACGAACTCTGAAGATAAATGGGGGGCAATCAATTCACATAAGGAGTCCAGGGCACAGCTGGGGCTGAGGGGGGTCTATAACAAATGGCAACAGTGAGAGACTTATTTCTGGAAAGATGGATTTTTAAAAGTAGAAGCTCAAACTGTTTGGGCACAGACCTGGAAGGCATGACAGAACTCTGTAGGCTATCTCTGTAGTAGATTGTGACTTCGCTCCCTTTGGCAGTTCAACCTTGGTGGAAAATTTTGTAGTTGGGAATGGAAATTTCAGAATTTTTGGTGGCATTCCTAAACCAGGATTCAGACATGGATAGGTCATCAGGGTTGGCAGAGTGTGCTAAAGCAGTTAGTAAAACAAACTTAGGGAGGAGGCTTAGGATGTTAACATGCATGAAACCAAGGCTTTTACGGTTACAGAAGTCAACAAATGATAGCGCCTGTGGAATAGGTGTGGTACTGGGGTCTACAGGGCCTGGGTTAACCTCTACATCACCAGAGGAGGAGTAGGATAAGGCTAAAGGCTATAAGAACTGGTCGTCTCGTGCGTTGGGAACAGAGAACAAAAGGAGAAGATTTCTGGGCGTGGTAGAATAGGTTCAGGGCATAATGTACAGACAAGGGTATGGTAGGATGTGAGTACAGTGTAGGTAAATGTAGGCGTTGAGTGACGATGAGAGAGGTTTCGTCTCTGGTGGCACCAGTTAAGCCAGGTGAGGTCTCCGCATGTGTGGGGGGTGGGACAAAAGAGCTATCTAAGGTGAGCGGGATTGAGTGCTCTACAGTGAAATAAAACAATAAGAACTAGCCGAGACAGCAGTAGACAAGGCATATATAACATTAGAGAGAGGCATATTGACATTAGAGAGAGGCAGAAAGCAGTGACAGGTGTGGACCAGGAGAGCTAAGACAACAACGGGTAAATGGCGATTGTATGGGATTTCCTCCTCCTCTTCCGAAGAGGAGAGGCGAAAAGGATCAGAGGACCAATATGTGGCGTGGTAAGTGTCCATGGTTCTTTTAATACGTAAATGTACACATGAACAACTGAATTCAAAAACAAGAAACGTGAAAACCCAAAACAGTCCTATCTGATGCAAACACAGAGACAGGAACAATCACCCACAAACACACAATGAAACCCAGGCTACCTAAGTATGATTCTCAATCATCACCTGCCTCTGATTGAGAACCATACTAGGCCGAAACATAGAAATACCCAAATCATAGAAAAACAAACATAGACTGCCCACCCCAACTCACGCCCTGACCATACTAAATAATGACAAAACAAAGGAAATAAAGGTCAGAACGTGACAGCGATGAATGGGCAGAGCGGGTCAGTTAGGTACATACAGGACCTGAGTTCGAGGATGATGCCGACAGGTAATTAAAATTAGGTACCATGTAATTGAAACAGTCCAGGGGGATCAGCTGTGTAGCTGAGTGATCATAGTGTCCAAAGAACAGCAATAGGTCAGTCAGGGAGCCGTTCAGTATTCAGTACTATGCTAGTCAAGCGGGAGACACAGTGTTTAGAAAGCTAGCAGGTTGGGGCAAGAAGATGGGTCTTCGGCGACATCGCAATGGAAAAGCCTGTTGAGACCACACCAGGGGGATCGGTGGGGCTCTGTGTCGACAATAAAGGGTCCAGGCCAATTGGCAAAAGAGGTATTGTAGCCCTAGAATTAGCTGGTATATGGGCCTAGCTCGAGGCTAGCTCAAGGCTAACTGGTGCTTGCTTCGGGACAGAGGCATTAGCTAACAGTAGCCACTCGGTAGCAGCTAGCTAGCTACGATCCGGTGTAATGATCCGGTGTAATGATCCAGAGTGGCAGGAATCCGGTGATGTGGAAGAGAGAAGCAGTCCGATATGCTCTGGGTTGATATCGCTCTGTGCAGACTGGCATGTATTGTCCGAGCTAAAGCTGCGGTGTCCGAGCTAAATGAAGACTGCTAGCCGTGGCTAACAAAGACTAGTAGCAAGTTAGCTGGCTAGCTCCTGGCGGAGGTTCCAGTTATAAGGAATAAAAATAGCAGATCCGTACCACAATGGGTGAGGCGGGTTGCAGGAAAGTATATTTAGTTGATAGACAGAAAGTGAGATTAAAATGTATATGAGAAAAAATTAACAGGTGTGCCTTGTTAAAAGTTAATCTGTGGAATTTATTTCCTTCATAATGTGTTTGAGCCAATCAGCTGTGTTGTGACAAAGTAGGGGTGGTATACAGAATATAGCCCTATTTGGTAAAAGACCAAGTCCATATTTTTGCAAGAACAGCTCAAATAAGCAAAGAGAAACAACAGTCCAAAATTACTTTAAGACATGAAGGTCAGTCAATCCGGAAAATGTCAAGAACTTTGAAAGTTTCTTCAAGTGCAGTCACAAAAACCATCAAGCGCTGTGATGAAACTGTCTCTCATGGTGAACGCCCCAGGAAAGGAAGACCCAGAGTACCACAATGTACTCTACGTGTACCTCTGCTGCAGAGGATAAGTTGATTAGAGTTAACTGCACCTCAGATTGCAGCTCAAATAAATGCTTCATAATTCAAGTATCAGACACATCTTCACATCAACTATTCAGAGGAGACTGCGTGAATCTGGACTTCATTGTCAAATTGCTGCAAAGAAACCTCTACTGAAGGACACCCATAATAAGAAGAGACTTGCTTGAGCCAAGAAACACGAGCAATGGATATTAGATCGGTGGAAGTCTGTCCTTTGGTCTGATGAGTCAAAATTTGAGATTTTTGGTTCCAAACTGTGTTTCTTTGTGAGACGCAGAGTAGGTGAACGGATGCTCTCTCCATGTGTAATTCCCAACGTGAAACATGGAGGAGGAGGTGTGGTGGTGCTTTGCTGGTGACACCGTCAGTGAATTATTTATAATTCAAGGCACACTTAACCAGCACAGCATTCTGCAGTGATAAGCCATCCCATCTGGTTTGCGCTTAGTGGGATTGTGATTTGTTTTTCAACAGGACAATGACCGAACACACCTCCAGACTGTGTAAGGGCTATTTGACCAAGAAGGAGAGTGATGGAGTGCTGCATCAGATGACCTGGTCTCCACAATCACCCTACCTCAACCAAAGTGAGATGGTTTGGGATAAGTTGGACCGCAGAGTGAAGGAAAAGCAGCCAACAAGTGTTCAGCATATGTGGGAACTCCTTCAAGACTGTTGGAAAGCATTCCAGGTGAAGCTGGTTGAGAGAATGCCAAGCGTGTGCTAAGCTGTCATCCAGGCTAAGGGTGGCTACTTTGAAGAATCTAAAATATATTTTGATTTGTTTAACAACTTTTCTGGTTACTACATGATTCCATATGTGTTATTTCATAGCTTTGATATCTTCAATATTATTCTACAATGTAGAAAACAGTAAAAATAAAGAAAACCCCTTGAATGAGTAGGTGTGTCCAAACTTTTGACTGGTACTGTATATTGTGCTGATCTGCAGTGGTAGAGGGTATTTTACCATGCTACTGTGTAGGGAGGACAGCGTAGTTATGTAATCTCTATAGAGCATATTGTCTAGCATCAGCCATAAAATAATAAGATTCAAAATGCATTTTCCTCAGTCCTTTGTGTGTGTCTGTGTGTGTGTGCGCACGCGCTTCCCCCTTTTCTGGCAGGATTCCCGAACACAGACACCTCTGACTTTTCCTCACTGAGCGCTTGTTCATTACACTGCATAACAAATGTATGGTAGGCCCTCCCTGGGAGGACGAAGGAAGGGAGAGAGGGGAGTGAAAAAGCAAGAGACAGAGACAGAGACCGAGAGAGACAGAGAGAGAGACAGAGAGAGACAGAGACCTAGAGTGAGACAGAGAGAGCTAATAATAAAACAACATATTTGGCATGGGTCATTAGACCCTCAAAAAGTTCTACAGCTGCACCATCGAGAGCATCCTGACCATCCATCACCGCCTGGTATGGCAACTGCTCGGCATCTGACAGTAAGGCGCTACAAAGGGTAGTGCGTACGGTCCAGTACATCACTTGGGCCAAGCTTCCTGCCATCCAGGACCTTTATACTAGGCGGTGTCAGAGGCCCAAAAGAATGTCAAAGACTCCAGCCACCCAAGTCATAGACTGTTCTCTATGCTACCGCACGGCAAGCGGTACCGGACCACCAAGTCTAGGTCCAAAAGGCTCATTAACAGCTTCTACCCCCAAGCAATAAGACTGCTGAACAATTATTCAAATGGCCACCCTGATTATTTGCATTTACACCCCCCCGCCCCCTTTGTTTTTACACTACTGCTACTTGCATAGTCACTTTACCCCTACCTGCATGTACAAATGACCTCGACTAACCTGTACACCTGCACATTGACTCGATACTGGTACAACTGTATATAGCCTCGTTATTCTTGTTTTATTGTGTTACTTTTTCCCTTTAGTTTATTTACTAAATATTTTCTAAACTTTATTTTCTTAAAACGTGTTAGTTAAGGGCTTGTAAGTGAGCGTTTCACTGTAAGGTCTACACCTGTTGTATTCGGAGCACGTGACAAATAACATGTGATTTGATCTAGTAGTAATAATGAAGAGAAGGAAGCTGCCTCCCTTTAACACTACTGATGGTTATTTACCAAAATGAGGGTTTGAATATGTACAGAAAGGACAGAAAGGAAGGAAGGAGGGAACCAAGAAGAGAGGAGCACTAATTAGAATGATGGACACACTCTGTCGCCTGTCTCATCCTTGTCATCCCATCCTCCTCTCCGGCTCTCTTCCCTCCCTTCTTTGATGTCTCATGGAGACTTACTGAGTCACTGCTCAGGCTCCCCAAATCAAAGTGCTCAACTGTTAGGATGGAGGGATGGAGAGAGAGAGGGAGGGAGCTGGCCTCCCATGACACTATGAGACTTGAAATTTGATACAGTCAGAAAATTTTTATAATGATTAAAGGAAACAAAAGGAATATGCAAAACCAGCCCAAGTACCCTGCTGCCTGTGTTCAGCTCTTAACCTCCTGTTTGTGTGCTAAGAAGGAAACATGAACTATATTACTATAAATTATTATATAAATATGATCATAAAACCACAATGCAACACCACTACAAAGTATTGCTTTAGCCTGTTACTCTTGAGGATTTAACTCATTCTATAACAAAGTCATTAATGTTTTCATTTTGATGCTTGTGCTCAACGTCAAAGATAAATAAATACATTATTATTATTAAACAAGTAGCGAGCATAACACAGCCCAAACATTCAGTGTTGCATTCATGTTATAGCTAGCAGCGTTTCAAATCTACACTGTCAACATCCTGTCTTGTTTCAATTCTTAGAAAACAATTTAATTTAAACTTTAGAATTGGTGGAATTTTTAAGGACCTGATACTAGCTAAAGACATCATTGAGTATTTGTATAAAGTAATGTCTCCAACTCTCTATAAGTGTAATATAGAGCACAACCCTGGCCTGTGTTCTATTCTCTCTCCACACAAAAAGCCCTTGAAGCATCACGACTCAGCTGTATAAGAGGCTGATTGCAGTCTTCAGAAGCACTGAACCTTCAGATGACATTCAACAAACACACAGCTTATTCAACACACACCTACACACACACACACACACACACACACACACACACACACACACACACACACACACACACACACACACACACTGCAGAGCACAACCACTCATTACTGCAGAGCCACGGGTCTGTTATTGGGATCAATAAGAGAAAAGATGTTAGTAACCTGACAGACAGTTATTACCACTGAGTAACTCTAACTCAAAGATAACAGTCAACAACTCCCTCACACCGAGGACAACAGTCAGACCACATAACAAGGTAAAGACCAACTCTAGGCCAAGGACTCACTTAACTCTATACAGAAGACTAAATAACAGCAGAGGAAAAATATTCAGTGTTTGCATTGCATACATGGAGAGATTCACTTTGAGAGGAGCGTCGTTGCACATGTGTGTGTGTACGTCTTACCTGCCAGACTGCCGGGCCTCTGTAGCGTAGCGGTAGCATAGAGCTCATGGGATATCTTGTACTGGTCGGAGGCGTGATGAGCAGCCAGTCTTTTAGGAGACAGAGTAGCGTAGCTCCCTATGCCCGAACTCATCTAGTGATTCACATAGAAACCCATTGTGTAGAACAGACATGATTATTTTTATTCTAGAGAATGTTGCTTAAGAATAATGTGCAGTACTATGCATTGAATATCTGTGTTTCAATACACACCAGGTGTAGTGGGGATGATGAAGCGCTAGCCCCTCCCCCGGCAACTGTTGCTATGGAGTTGGGTGGAGAGCCCACCCTCAGCGGAGACCCTGTTGTTGTCACGGCACCAGTGGTGCTGTAAGCATAACAAATTGTTTGGTTATGAAATAATTTTAAATGTTTTCAATTGTAGGTTTAACCTTGTTCTTCTCCCAAACCAACCAATGAAATGGCCCTACCTGTAGGACTTGGCGAGTCGGTTGGCTGGGGACTGTTTGTTGGGTGAGGATGAGGAGGAGGAAGGTAGGCGCTGGGTGGTAGCGTAGCCCGGTGTGTCTGAGGCTGAGCCCAGGCGCTGCAGCTTGCTGGGAGAACCAGACCCTCCACCTCCACCTCCGGTCAGAGGGGAACTCACACGCTGGGCAGGCAGGGTGGAACTGGAGTAGTAGTGACCTAGGATCAGATGGAACAGGGGTTATAACAAGGTTGAAGAACATTAGTCCTCTAGATGCTGATCTAATACCAGTTTAGCACTTTCCCTAAGCTGTTGCTAGATCTGTGCCTAAGGGCAATTTCTAACCGAAGCTGAAAGTATTGGATGCCATGTGTAGTACCTTTAATGGTATTATCTCTGTCTCATTTCTCTTTATGTATAATGGTATGTACTGTATTATAAAACAATAATTTCTAACAAAAGCTAAAAAGATTGGATGGCATGTGTGGTTCCTGGTCTCTTTAAGGACATTATCTCTCTCTCTAAATTCTGTCTATACAATGTTATGTATACAGTATATTGTATTTATATAATGTAGATGTGTACTGGTATTGAAGGTATATTGTATATATATAATGCAGATATACAGTATACCGATTGTGGGAAGCTGTGCATCAGGCAGATGAAAGGCACTGCCATGGCTTTGAGAGAAGGAGTCTCCTCCACTACCTCCCCCTCCCCCTGCCTGCTGCTGGGCCGCACGACTAGATGTCACCTGGAGGGAGAAAGAGAGAGCGTAAAGAGAGAGTGATAGAGGAGAGAGGAGAAAGAAGAGACAGAGTGGGGGGAGTAAAGAGACAGAGAGAGAGACAGAGACAGAGACAGAGAGAGAGAGACAGAGAGACAGAGAGAGACAGAGAGACAGAGAGACAGAGAGAGAGAGAGACAGAGAGAGACAGAGAGAGAGAGAGAGAGAGAGAGAGAGAGAGAGAGAGACAGAGAGAGACAGAGAGAGAGAGAGAGAGAGAGAGAGAGAGAGAGAGAGAGAGAGAGAGGAGGAGGGGGGGGTTGTAAAAGAAAGGAAATTACTATTCTACCTTATCACCACATCACTTCTCTCTACATCTTCTTAAGGTAACAGATAGACATTTCTAAAAGGTAGAACCTATAACACTGCCACAGATGATATCCGGTCCAGTTGGAATCCCCTATCAGATCATGCATTTTTCACCGGGTCACAGTGATCCTATCCCAACACAACAGACAGAGTTATCTAATGTATTCCTCTAGATCCTCAGAGACAGGAGCACAGCATATGTTTCTACTCCTCTGAGCTCCTTCCCCTTATGCTAATGACAGTCACCATGAATATGTCTCTAAAGGTGAACCACACACACACGCTGAGGCTCGCTTGCAGTAGGCCCCCGTTTAACAGTGCGCACACACACACACACACACACGTTCCTCAGGCAGCTCCTGGCTCCAGGCTGTATTTTCCCTCCCTAATAAACCAAAGCGTGTCTACTGATTACAGTGACTCTGTGGTTCCAGGTCACTCATTAAGCCCAGGCATCACAGGGTAGAAGGACATTTTTGCATCTAGATTTTGGGGTATTTTGGTCCATTAATATTAGGATTTTCAAAGAGTCTAAATAAAAATGTCAAAAGTTGATGAAAATGTATATTTCCGTTAGTTTATCATACCGTCATCAAAATGTCATGAATTGTAACCACTTTGAAATGGACATACATGTACATCCATTACTTCAAATCTCACTATATTGAAACACACATATGTAAAAGCCAATTTCATAGAACATTTTACAAACTGGATTACATTTAGTAACTTACTTTGAAGGGACGGTGATTGGGTCTAAATAGGCTTTTGGTAGTCTTAATTCAGTGTACTTATCTTTAACTGACATTTCCTGAAAGTCAAACTCATCCCACACACCAACTAATTTCTCTCAGCTTCAGAAGCATCTGCATCCACCAAATGTTGTGTGGTAATCCTTAGAGGTATTCTCCAGACTCAATATGGTGTCACATCGCTATTCTTTATGACATTTTCTTTTGAAATGAAATGTTTGTACCTTTCTTTAGTATTTTACAGATAGAAAGATGAAAAAAAGTATTTATCCACAATCTGCTCTGTATAAGTCTGGTTCTAACTTAGACTTCCTCCAGTGTCTAGAAAAATGAATTTGCATGCTATGCAATTATGCAGATATTTAATGAGATTCAGTTGAAGTCGGAAGTTTACATACACCTTAGCCAATTACATTTAAACGTAGTTTTTCACAATTCCTGACATTTAATCCTAGTAAATATCCCCTGTCTTAGGTCAGTTAGGATCACCACTTAATTTTAAGATTGTGAAATGTCAGAATAATAGTAGAGAGAATTATTTATTTCAGCTTTTATTTCTTTCATCACATTCCCAGTGGGTCAGAAGTTTACATACACTAAATTCGTATTTGTTTAATTGTTTAACTTGGATCAAACGTTTTGGATAGCCTTCCACAATCTTCCCACAATGTTGGGTGAATTTTGGCCCATTCCTAGTGACAGAGCTGGTGTAACTGAGTCAGGTTTGTAGGCCTCCTTGCTCGCACACGCTTTTTCAGTTCTGCCCACAAATTTTCTATAGGATTGAGGTCAGGGCTTTGTGATGGCCAATCCAATATTTTGACTTCGTTGTCCTTAAGCAATTTTGCCACAACTTTGGAAGTGTGCTTGGGGTCATTGTCCATTTGGAAGCTTTAACTTCCTGACTGATGTCTTGAGATGTTGCTTCAATATATCCACGTAATTTTCCTGACTCATGATGCCATCTATTTTGTGAAGTGCACTAGTCCCTCCTGCAGCAAAGCACCCCCACAACATGATGCTGCCACCTCCATGCTTCACGGTTGGGATGGTGTTGTTCGGCTTGCAATCCTCCCCATATTTCCTCCAAACATAACAATGGCCAAACAGTTCTATTTTTGTTTCATCAGGCCAGAGGACATTTCTCCAAAAAGTACGATCTTTGTCCCCATGTGCAGTTGCAAACCTGTCACGAACCCCGCTTCCTGAATCTGTGTTTGCCTGTGTTTCTGTCCTGGAGTGTGTTTCCGGTGTTCTGGAACGCACCCTGTCTGGTTGCCGGGCAGATTAGCTTGTTGGGAGATCGATGTTCACCCGCACCTGTATCCCATCAGTAATCTGCACACCTGTCCTGATCATCACCTCTCCCCTTCAAAAGCTCTGACCTGACATCCATTCCCTGCCGGATCGTTAGCCATGAACAGTATGTTGTGCCATAGTATCAGCCTCAAGTTGGATAGAATTTGTTTTGTTGTTTTGTACGTCTTGCTTGCCTTCAACTTACCTCTGTTTGTTCTGTCTTCAGTTACTCACCCGGATCATTTACCCCATTCCCGCCTGGTCATCGGAGGATTCCGCTTCCCCATTGGATCCACCTATTTACTCCCATCAACTCACCACCGCTGCCCGCTACGCCAACTGGATGTATCTACCCACTCACATTCACTTGTAAATAAATACTCACCTTCTTCCTACTCTCCTTGTCCTGGTCTGCTTCTGGGTTCGATTTTGAAGAAACGTGACAAAACCGTTGTCTGGCTTTTTTTGGCGCTTTTGGAGCAGTGGCTTCTTCCTTGCTAAGCAGCCTTTCAGGTTATGTCGATATAGGACTTGTTTTACTGAATCTTCACAATGTCCTTTGCTGTTGTTCTGGGATTGATTTGCACTTTTTGCACCAAAGTACGTTCATCTCTCAGACAGAACGCATCTCCTTCCTGAGCGGTATGACGGCTGCGTGGTCCCATGGTATTTATACTTGTGTACTATTGTTTGTACAGATGAACGTGGTACCTTCAGTCGTTTGTAAATTGCTCCCAAGGATGAACCAGACTTGTGGAGGTTTACAATATTTTTTCTGAGGTGTTGGCTGATTTATTTGGATTTTCCCATGATTTCAAGCAAAGAGGCACTGAGTTTGAAGGTAGGCCTTGAAATATATCCACAGGTACACCTCCAATTGACTCAAACTATGTCAATTAGCCTATCAGAAGCTTCTAAAGCCATTATATCATTTTTTGAAATTTTCCAAGCTGTTTAAAGGCACAGTCAACTTAGTGTATGTAAACGTCTGACCCACTGGAATTGTGATACAGTGAACTATAAGTGAAATAATCTGTCTGTAAACAATTGTTGGAAAAATTACTTGTGTCATGCACAAAGTAGATGTCCTAACCTACTTGCCAAAACTATACTGTGTTAACAAGACATTTGTGGAGTGGTTGAAAAACACATTTTAATGACTCCAATCTAAGTGTATGTAAACTTCCGACTTCAGCTGTATCACCTAATTATCATATTTCTACAATATTTCATAAACCTTTTTTTTTTTAAGTATTCTTTTTGTGTCCACATTGAACTGGTATAAGTTGATTGTGATATGATTAAGGGGAAACATTTACCCTATTAGGGTGTGGTGCCTGGCCTTAACAGAAGGCCAGAAAAACTGATTCATCAGACATGGATTGGAATATGCTGTTTAAAACCTGCAGTCATTAGTTCACTAGACTAAAGTCTTAAACCAAACACTCTGAGTCCCAAATGGCATCCTATCCCCTATTTTTGTCCTAGTGCTCTGATCAAAAGTAATGTACTATATAGGCAATAGGGTACCATTTGGGACGCAGTACAATCCTGTGGTTGTCTTGTGGTTTCAGCATTGAGGGAGACTCTGCTGTAATGTCGGTGTGCAGATATAGCCTGATCCCTCTGTACCAGGTGACACATCTCCATACGTTAAATATTCATCCGGAGGCCCATAGTGGTATAAATACACTGCAGGAAAACGGCTATCTGAGACAGTGGCTTACATAAACAAACGCACACACACACACACACACACACACACAAAATGAAAGATAAATAGATAGGCACTACGCTCCACTCATCTTAAGAGATTCACAGTGTGTGTTATAGGTGCTAGATCTCTATGCATTGTTGAAGCAGAAGTACCATTGTAGTATAAATACCTAGCTAGTAGTAGTGTATAAGAGGCTCTACTGTATGTGATGCAGTAGCCTTATATAATCAGTCTGTCCTGGTCTAGAGTAGACTATACAGCCAGTGCTACTCAGAACATCTCCCCAATCAACCTGACAGACAAGGCAAAACATCACTGGAACACAACCAGACAGAGAGAGACACAGAGGGAGGACAGGGCAGGGTTGGGGGGATTGGGTGATGGGGAGGATGGTAAAAGTGGACAGGAGCCCTCATATTGGCACAATTGAAACAGGAAGAAAGAAGACAGGCAATGCTCCTCTTCCTCTCTCTTTTCAGTCTCTTGTTTTTCTTTGTGTGTGTGTGTGTGTGTGTGTGTGTGTGTGTGTGACAAGATCTCCTGGTTTTAACAATTTGACTTAAAATTCCAACGTTTGTCCACATTTCTCCAAACGTCAAATTGTGTGTGTGTGTGTGTACTGATACTGGTACACTGAAAAACATACATTTGCATTTCCTTTCCTCTAGTAATTAGCTACTATTTCAAAATGTATCCCTATGTATTATTCATATCCATACAGACAGCAAAATAAAACATTTGCCCTCTCAATGCATGCTGTATCTTTTCAGTTGGTAACAAATGGCAGGTGTTGTTGTGAGTATGTCTGAGTGGATGAGCACCTGTGTGTGTTTGTGTGTGAAAGTGTTGTGTGTGTGTGAAAGTGTTGTGTGTGTGTGAAAGTGTTGTGTGTATATGTGTATATGTGTGTATGTATGTGTGTATGTATGTATGTATGTATGTATGTATGTATGTATGTATGTGTGTGTGTGTGTGTGTGTGTGTGTGTGTGTTTTGTACTGTCAGCTAGCTTGTGAAAAAATGAACATAGGGAATAAATGTCTCCTGCAGGCTAGAGGATAAATGGAATCCTCTTGATCAGTGTGAGGAGATGAACACACATTCACCTCCTTTAACAAATGATTAGAGAAATAACAAACCAAACTGGTATCTCCCCATGCAATTAAACAGTCCACCTTCACTGCTCTCCTCTCCCTTCCACCTAGATCAAATAAACCGTGCTAAATGTATCTGTCTCTTTCCTCTAACCTCTACTAGCCACACACCTCCCCAGGCTACTATGACCTGTGTAGAGCAGCAGGATAGCCCACACACGATGGTGTGCATGACAAATAGAGAGAGAGAGATAAAGGGGAATGGGAAAGAGGAGAGAAAGTTAGAGCCGACTCCGTTAGCTTATTCCGAGCCAACAGCTAACTGAAGACTTTTGACTTGTAGAACGTGACTTTGCCCTTCATAAGGTTAAGCTAAGGAGCATTAGAAAAGGTGAAAGCAGTAGATAGTGTGCAGAACAGCCACATCGCCCAGTCAAGAGCTGGGAACTCCCTGCCTGGCTCCCTTCCTCCATCCCTGGGTACAGAATAAAAACAACTCAGGACAGTAGTGTTCGGCTACAGAAAATATAAACAAATATCGCAGTAACATATGAGAGTAACTCTGTCTTGAATGTGACAACTGCTTTACAAGAAGAGATTGTGAGTCGCTAAACATTAGCATTATCCTTATCATCATCATTATCATATCCTCATCTTTCTCCTCATCATCATTGTCATGGTGACCTACCTGGTTGTAGCTGTGCACGGCCCCTCCGACCTGTCCACTGCGCTGTGGGGTTGCCGCTGCAGCACTGTCACTAAGGGCGAGGGTCTGGTTGCTATGGTAGCTGGCGGAGTACTGGAGCGAAGCCTCTGGGGTGGAGTTGAGCTGCAAAGAACTCTGGGAAAGAAGAGCTGGGGAGAGAGAGCGAGAGAGAGCGAGAGAGAGCGAGAGAGAGAGAGAGAGAGAGAGAGAGAGAGAGAGAGAGAGAGAGAGAGAGAGCGAGGGAGAGAGGGAGGGAGAGAGGGAGGGAGGGAGGGAAGGAGAGAGATGCAGCTATTTAGAACAGGCAGTGCAGCGTTTCAGCCCTCAGTGATTTAGAAAAAGCATACATCATTTATCAGGAGAGGGAGGAGGGGGTAGATAAGGGTTTTACAAGGGAGGAGGAGAGGGAGTGGATAAGGGGTTACAGGGGAGGAGGAGAGGGAGGAGTGGGTGGATAAGGGGTTACAGGGGAGGCGAGGGAGGAGGGGGTGGATAAGGGGTTACAGGGGAGGAGGAGAGGGAGGGGGGGTGGATAAGGGGTTATAGGGGAGGAGGGGAGGGAGGAGGAGTGGATAGGGGGTTATAGGGGAGGAGGAGAGGGAGGAGGGGGTGGATAAGGGGTTATAGGGGAGGAGAGGGAGGGAGGAGGAGTGGATAGGGGGTTATAGGGGAGGAGGAGAGGGAGGAGGAGTGGATAGGGGGTTATATGGGAGGAGAGGGAGGGAGGAGGGGGTGGATAAGGGGTTATAGGGGAGGAGAGGGAGGGAGGAGGAGTGGATAGGGGGTTATAGGGGAGGAGGAGAGGGAGGAGGAGTGGATAGGGGGTTATATGGGAGGAGAGGGAGGGAGGAGGGGGTGGATAAGGGGTTACAGGGGAGGAGGAGAGGGAGGAGGGAGTGGATAAGGGGTTACAGGGGAGGAGGAGAGGGAGGAGGGGGTGGAGAAGGGGTTATAGGGGAGGAGGGGAGGGAGGAGGAGTGGATAGGGGGTTATAGGGGAGGAGGAGAGGGAGGAGGGGGTAGATAAGGGTTTACAAGGGAGGAGGAGAGAGGAGGGGGTGGATAAGGGTTTACAGGGGAGGAAGAGAGGGAAGAGGGAGTGGATAAGGGGTTATAGGGGAAGAGGAGAGGGAGGAGGAGTGGATAGGGGGTTATAGGGGAGGAGGAGAGGGAGGAGGGGGTAGATAAGGGTTTACAAGGGAGGAGGAGAGGGAGGAGGGAGTGGATAAGGGGTTACAGAGGAGGAGGAGAGGGAGGAGGGGTGGATAAGGGTTTACAGGGGAGGAAGAGAGGGAGGAGGGGGTGGATAAGGGGTTATAGGGTAAGAGGAGAGGGAGGAGGAGTGGATAAGGGGTTATAGGGGAGGAGGAGAGGGAGAAGGGGGTAGATAAGGGTTTACAAGGGAGGAGGAGAGGGAGGAGAAGGTGGATAAGGGGTTACAGAGGAGGAGGAGAGGGAGGAGAGAAGATGAGGGAAATAGGGAAATAAGGGTAAAGTAGGAAAAAGTGGAAGGCAGAGTATCGGAGGTAGAAAGGAGGAAAAGAGAAGGTGACCTCAGAGGAGAGGAGGAGAGATGAGAGGAGCAGAGAAGGAGAGAGGAGAGGAGGGGATAGATGAGAGGAGAGGAGCAGAGAAGGAGAGAGGAGAGGAGGGGATAGATGAGAGGAGAGGAGCAGAGAAAGAAATAGGAGAGGAGCAGAGAAGAAGAGAGGAGCAGAAGGAGAGAGGAGAGGAGGGGATAGATGAGAGGAGAGGAGCAGAGAAGGAGAGAGGAGAGGAGGGGATAGATGAGAAGAGAGGAGCAGAGAAGGAAATAGGAGAGGAGCAGAGAAGAAGAGAGGAGAGGAGGGGATAGATGAGAGGAGCAGAGAAGGAAATAGGAGAGGAGCAGAGAAGAAGAGAGGAGAGGAGGGGATAGATGAGAGGAGCAGAGAAGGAAATAGGAGAGGAGCAGAGAAGAAGAGAGGAGAGGAGGGGATAGATGAGAGGAGCAGAGAAGGAAATAGGAGAGGAGCAGAGAAGAAGAGAGGAGCAGAGAAGGAGAGAGGAGAGGAACAGAGAAGGAGAGATGAGAGGTGCAGAGAAGAAGAGAGGAGCGGAGAAGGAGAGAGGGGCAGAGAAGGAGAGAGGAGAGCAGCATAGAAGAAGAGAGGGGAGGAGCGGAGAAGGAGAGAGGAGCGGAGAAAGAGAGAGGAGCAGAAGGGAGCAGAGAAGGAGAGAGGAGAGGAGTGGAAGAGGAGAGAGGAGAGGAGCAGAGGAGGGGAGGGAGAGGAGCGGAGGAGGGGAGAGGAGAGGAGAGGGGGGGATGGGTGAGATAGGAGAAGAGGGGACGGGTGAGAGGAGAGGAGAAGAGGAGGAGCGGAGCGGAGGAGGGGAGCGGAGAAGGGGGGGATGGGTGAGAAATTGTGAGGAGAGTAAGCGAGCATGCATTTCTCTCTTTAATCACAGCTCTATCTCTCTCACGTTCTCTCTTTCCTTCTGTCATTTATGCGTTGGCGTCTCTCAGCCTAGAATTGTTTAATTTGTGATCTGGGCTTTGTGGAGTAATGTCACTCTCAACTGTGGCATGTTTAAACACACACACACACTGGACCTAAGCATGTTTACACTATCAGTCTCCATCAGCATCAGAACGCTAAGCATTCTGGGTCAACACAACACATTCCCTTAGAGAGCAACACTCTACAGGGACGAGAGGGAACAAACACACCCACCCTCCATTTGAGAGGAGCACTGCTGGGTGAAGAGGCATACATTCTCCAGAGCGAGGAGAACAATACTGTTGTCCTCTGTCACACACACACACACACACACACACATAGGTGCACACGTACACACACAGGGATAAGGGGCAGGGTTGGGCTTACTTAACGGTAGTTAGGTCCATGAGGTGTGCTATATCTCACTGTGCTTAAATATATCAATCACAGGCTTTTCCTACTCCCTATTGGAGAGAAAAATACTCTCTCTCTCTCTACCCCCCCCTCTCCCTCTCTCTCTCTCTCTCCCTCACCCCCCCTCTCCCTCTCTCGCTCTCTCTCCCTCACCCCCCCTCCCTCTCCCTCTCTCTCTGTATCTCTCTCTCACTCCCCCTCTCCCTCTCCCTCTCTCTCTCCCTCATATCTCTCTCCCTCACTCCCCCTCTCCCTCTCCCTCTCTCTCTCCCTATCCCTCTTCCCTCTCGCTCCCTTTGATGTTTATGTCAGCAGAGCACACACACCATACCACAAACACAGTTTTCATCTGAGCCACTCTGTCTTTGTCTGACATTTAGTTGAAAGTTGTGTGTAACTCACCAGAAGTGCTCTTAGGCTTTTTAGGGTTTTACATTTCTCTACATAACCAACAGGAAATGACAGCCTTTAACCACCATCTCTACCACCTCTGGAAATAAAATGCAGGACTATATTCCAAAAAAGAGGGGGGGGGGCTATCTAGAACCTAAAAGGGTTCTTCAGCTGTCCTCATAGGAAACCCTTTGAAAAACCTTATTTGGTTCGGGGTAGAACCCTTTTGGGTTCCATGTGGAACCTTTAACATATAGGGTTCTACATGAAATCCAATAGGGTTTCACCTGGAACCAAAAAAGGGTTTTATCTGGAACCAAAAGGGGCTTAACCAGGAGCCAAAAAGGGTTCTCCTATGGCAGGGATGGGCATCTTTGATGGGGGTGGGGGCCACAGAATTTCTGAACTCATCATGAGGGATCGCAGTTGCACGCAGGTCTGCCTACCCACATGTGCAGACCCCCCCCCACCACCACCACCACATTGCAAGATTCTTTTTTTAGCAGCTCTCCTCTTGACAGTGTAGAGCCATTTTGTTTTTGTTTTAGAGGTAATTTCAACACATTTTTCCATAGGGTGGAGAGAAATGTTTGCCATTTTAATATGATATCTGTGTCAGACTGACTATCAAAATTACGCGGCCGGTAATTCAACCATGATAACAAGTTTAGATAGCTGGCCGCTAGGCCAATCTAAAAAAAAAATTGTTGACGGGGGCTAATTGAATGACTATCAGTGACTGGCATAACAAGAGAAAAACTGCAGATGAACAAACAAATGTCAAACTTGAACCTTGTGGTATTCTACGACCTCAACTGAGTACAAAAAAATACATTGATCCAAGGGCCTTCAAAAGGGGGGCAGCCTGCCCATCCCTGTCCTATGGGGACAACCGAAGAACCCTTTTTTCTAAAGCTGTGTTCGAAATACTCATACGAACCTCACTGACTGTACTATTTATGACGTAAATTAAGTATGTAGTATGTTTATTGGTCATAGTATGGATATAGTTAGTATGCTAAATGTTTCAAATGATTTTGTACTATATTCGGCGAAATTTGAAGTATTTCCGTGCTTTTGGGGCCCACAATGCAAATCTTCAGAAAATGGGCGTGGCTTCACAAGAATTTCAGATTTGAAGAAAAAGTCAGACGAGCGGATAACAAATGTAAGTACAAAAAGTAAATATTCATTAATTTAACAAATTATGACAAATGTTGAGAACATGTTGAGCAATGGAATAAAACATTTAGGACTTTTCAAATGAGTTACGTTACACGTTGTGTTGCCTGACAATTTGTTAGGTATGCTAGCCTTACGAACCGCATAGCATATCATTACAGCAGTTGCTTGTATGTACCGGTATGTGTTACCTACCTAATGTTAGGTTAGTATGGGTATTTGAATACAGCTTAAGAGTGTACACTTGGTTCTCTGAGTTTTGGTTTAAGTGTCATCTTTTAAGAAGCACTACCTCTCTACACAAGTTAAACCCTCCATGTTCTCTCGTTTTGGTGTAAGCCTGGGAATCCAAACAGCCCTTCACCCCCTGAACTCCCTTATGATGCCAACAAACACATCAATATGTTTTCGGCTAAAATGAGAGAGAGGACTGTTCTATCCTTAATCTGTCTCTGTGTAGTCGGGGATTTAAACTATCTGCAGTTTCACAGCAACCTCCTCTCGTCTCCTCCACCCATCTCCTCTCCTGCTCTAGGTTCCTATGAATTATTAAACAAACACCACTTTGTGCTTCACAGCGAGAGGGGGAATGTCCCACACACGCACACACACGCACACGCACGCACGCACGCACGCACGCACGCACACACACACACACACACACACACACACACACACACACACACACACACACACACACACACACACACACACACACACACACACACACACACACACACACACACACACACACACACACACACACAAGCCTGTATATGCTGTTTTGTATATATCGGCTTTTTGTGTAATATAATGTTGTCTGCTTCTGAACTGACAGAGGAAAATCCAAACCGAGGGTGTTCTGTTCTTTCCAACTAAATAGTCCCCTCGACTCTCAGTGGAATGACTGTCATTTTGAGGACTATTAGGAGAGATACACTACATTTATAAACCACTCTCCTTCTATCAAAAGGAAAAGTCTGTGTGTGCATCAGTAAGACTAAACGGTTTGGTTTGGGTTTCTTTTGTAATATATCATTTCTGAAATGGGCTCTCAGTAAATACAAACTGATGGCTAAACCTCTTTGGGGTAGCATTGACGACAGAGAGATGGAAATGTCTTACAAATGTGATTGTGTTATTTCTTCCGTGTCCCTAAATGAGCTCTTAGCGGGAAGTTGCACCAGAGGAAACACATCAATATATAGGAAGAGACTGAAGAAAGAATGGGAACGTTACACACAAACAAACCCTGTCATATTAAAATAAGAGTTGTCCTCACGTTCTCCTGTGTTGTATTGATGAGGGTCCAGTATTCCAGACTCCTGCAGGGATCTGATGCAGGAGTCGACCAGCTCCAGTCCTGTGGTCAGCTCATCCTCTATGTCCTTCTGGCCATCAGCTGGACAGGAAACAGGAAACAGGGGGAACAGGTTAGTCTGGGTCACAGTCGTGATACAACCTCCACAAAGGGTGTGTATTTTCAATGTCACACAAATTTGATGATGTCCATGTCAGTGATATCTGGTTGTATTCTTAGGAAATATGCATAATAAAATATTATACAGTGATTATCAATAAAAACGGCTTATAAAAAGTAAAGTATTTGACGTTTAGCCTACCTTGGATGTTCCAGCGAAACTGCTCATCTGCCGAACTGCAAGACAACAGTTGAGGTTAAGAAAAATAACTCATAATATGGAGTTTATTATACAGTAATATACTGTAACCTCATAGTTCATTGTTGTTATCAAATATTCAAACTGTTTACTGTTTACAGCTGAGGTAAAAAAAAATAATTTAAAAAGCTGTAATAGCAGTGGTCAGAGATTCAGCACCATTGAAGTGGACAGCGACTGAATAGGAATTCTGAAGTTCAGCACCAACAGAACAGAAGACAGCGGCCGTCCGGACTACAGCCACTCGCCACCAGGAGACCACAGCAAGGCCTTACCAGGAAGGAAGTCAGAAGTTTACACAAACCTAGAAGTGGAAGGCTCCCCAAGACCTCTGCTAGCGATCCTGACTTTTTCAAACCTTATAATTGTCAATAATAGGGAATACATTGCAAGTAAACAAAAATATAACTTTCCAATGTTTCTGTGAAATCGCTGTCACATCCTCTTTATTTTTCTGGATCAGGGATAGACCACGCTAGGAGGCTAATGTTGCTCTGTTAGCTAGCTCCCAAGGACAATCAATGAGAGCCAGTAACAGAGTGATTTCCTCTTGAGAGAACAAAGCTGAGTACAAAGCTGAGTATATAAAATGAACAGTAAACATTACGCTCCCAAACGTTCCAAAGCAATAGAAACATTTCAAATGTCATATAATGGCTATGTACAGTGTTATAACGATGTGCAAATAGTTCAAGTACAAAAAGGAAAATAAATCAACATAAATACTATATTTACAATGGTGTTTGTTCTTCACTGGTTGCCCTTTTCTTATGGCAACAGGTCACAAATCATGCTGCTGTGATGGCATCAGAATTTGATTTGTTTTCGTATTCTTTGTGTGTCTGTCTAATCTGAAGGAAATATGTGTCTCTAACATGGTCATACATTTGGCAGGAGGTTAGGAAGCTCAGTTTTCACCTCATTTTGTGGGCAGTGTGCACATAGGCAGACCTGGATCTCAAGAGAAGACAGGCTATGGCAGCCTCTCTCAATTGCAAGGCTATACTCACTGAGTCTGTACATAGTCAAGCTTTCCTTCATTTTATGTCAGTCAGGTATTCAGTCAGGTATGGTCAGGTATTCTGTCACTGTGTACTCTCTGTTGAGGGCCAAATAGCATTCTAGTTTGTTCAGATGTTTTGTAGATTCTTTCCAATGTGTCAAGTAATTATCTTTTTGATTTCTTATGATTTGGTTGGGTCTAATTGTGTTGCTGTCCTGGGGCTCTGTGGGGTCTGTTTGTGTTTGTGAACAGAGCCTCAGCACCAGTTTGCTTAGGGGACTCTTCTCCAGGTTCATATCTCTGCTTTGTATAGAAGGTTTGGGAATCACTGTCACATTCGTCGTATGAGTGAGACCAAGGCACAGCGTGGTATAGGTACATTCTATTTTAAAGAATGAAACACTTAACAAAAACAACAAAACCAACGAACGAAACATGAAACTATACAAATTAGTGTAGACAGGCATCTAAAAAATAGTCAAGATCCCACAACACAAATGAGGAAATGGCTACCTAAATATGATCCCCAATCAGAGACAACGATAAACAGCTGTCTCTGATTGGGAACCATATCAGGCCAACATGGACATACAAAAACCCCTAGACATACAAAAACTAGAGTACCCACCCTAGTCACACCCTGACCTAACCAAAATATATAGAAAAACAGAGATATCTAAGGTCAGCGCGTGGCAATCGTTTCCTTTTAAGTGGTTATAGAATTTAACGTCTCTTTTCTGGATTTTGATAATAAGCAGGTATCTGCCTAATTCTGCTCTGCATGCATTATTTTGTGTTTTTTGTTGTACACGGGATATTTCTACAGAATTCTGCATGCAGAGTCAGTTTGGTGTTTGTCCCATTTTGTGAATTCTTGGTTGATGAGCAGACCCCAGACCTCACAACCATATAGGGTAATGGGTTGTATAACTGATTCAAGTATTTTAACCAGATCCTAATAGGTATGTCAAATTTTATGGTGTTTTTGATGGCGTAGAAGGCCCTTCTTGCCTTGTCTCTCAGATCGTTCACAGCTTCGTGGAAGTTACCTGTGGCGCCGATGTTTAGGCCGAGGTATGAATAGCTTTTTGTGATATCTCTCTCTCTCTCTCAGAAACACTATAGCAGGCTATGCAGAAACACACAATTAGAGGGATAACTGGGTCACGAGCTCCCCTCGTGATCCTGGTGATCACATAGACCACGGCAGTGTGTGTACGTGTGTGTGTGTGTGTGTGTGTGTGTGTGTGTGTGTGTGTGTGTGTGTGCACCCAGGTCTTGCCCCTAATTGCACTGCAGTAGAGCTTCCAGTGTAAAATAGATGGAGGACATTACAGAGGGAGAAAGAGGGAGAGGGGGGAAGAGGGAGAAGGAGAGTGGGGGGAAGAGGGCTGGAGAAGTTAAGTATTTAATTAAAAAATGACAATGTTTTTATTCCAGCCTGCCTGGATCCTCTATTGGGGCTGTTGCGGTGACCGTATTAAAGCCACACCTGCGGTCACAAGTAATGAAGGCATGGTAATTAGGCTTCTCCAAGTTCTGATGCTGCTGATGGTCATTAGTAGCCTACCAAACGTGCTAACTGCCTGGTACTCAGCACTCTATTGTCCCTGTAACCACTCTGACAGCAATGCAAATGTATTCAAAAATCTAATCAAACACTTGAGAGCCAATGTGCTCGTGTTGCGCAACATTTCTATTGGCTATGCAATCGAGGGAGAAAACAGAGTGATGGCCTCTAATAAAAATACAAAGCTTCCTATAGGCAAGGCCTACTATATTTATTTCTCAACTTTCCTAATATTAAGCACATTGGTTCTCTTTACAACAGGAGAATAGCCTACCTGGCTGGCATGAAAATGAACCAGGGGAAACGCTTCCTCCATTCACTATATAAGTGCATAGATGACATGTATGTTTCCCCCTGCCCCAGTCTTGAGACAGAAGCATGATAATGGTCCATTCTAAATCAAAACCAATGTCACACATATATTATTTAGTATATGTAAAGACAAGATTAAATCAAGAATAGTCTGATGGGTGACAATATTAGTTTATCACTTGTGAATGATGCCCAGCATAAGAAAAAATGCCTTTTTCCCCCAACTTTTTCGAATCATAGTCATGTAGCCAAGCACATAGGCCTATATGTTTTTATAAGGTTTGTACAAACTAAAGTGGCCAAATAACTTCTTAAAATTAAGCACATTAATCCGCTTTACAAGGGGTGTAGAGCCTAACTGGCATATATAAGCAACGTGTGAGTTTCCAGTTTGGGGAAGATCATTTTCACCATACAAAAGCACCTTTATAATAAAAGCATTACATGCATAATTGCATTTGTGGTCACTTTAGATAATGGTGTTTTCCGCTAATGGAACATTAGCGCTTATAGCCTACTACCATGTTCGCACTGCTGCGCTTACAGCCTACTACCATATTCGCACTGCTGCGCTTATAGCCTACTACCATGTTCGCACTGCTACGCTTACAGCCTACTACCATATTCGCACTGCTGCGCTTACAGCCTACTACCATATTCGCACTGCTGCGCTTATAGCCTACTACCATGTTCGCACTGCTGCGCTTATAGCCTACTACCATGTTCGCACTGCTACGCTTATAGCCTACTACCATATTCGCACTGCTGCGCTTACAGCCTACTACCATATTCGCACTGCTGCGCTTATAGCCTACTACCATATTCGCACTGCTGCGCTTATAGCCTACTACCATATTCGCACTGCTGCGCTTATAGCCTACTACCATATTCGCACTGCTGCGCTTATAGCCTACTACCATATTCGCACTGCTGCGCTTATAGCCTACTACCATATTCGCACTGCTGCGCTTATAGCCTACTACCATGTTCGCACTGCTGCGCTTACAGCCTACTACCATATTCGCACTGCTACGCTTATAGCCTACTACCATGTTCGCACTGCTGCGCTTACAGCCTACTACCATATTCGCACTGCTGCGCTTATAGCCTACTACCATGTTCGCACTGCTGCGCTTATAGCCTACTACCATGTTCGCACTGCTACGCTTATAGCCTACTACCATGTTCGCACTGCTGCGCTTATAGCCTACTACCATGTTCACACTGCTGGGCTTATAGCCTACTACCATGTTCACACTGCTGGGCTTATAGCCTACTACCATGTTCGCACTGCTGGGCTTATAGCCTACTACCATGTTCACACTGCTGCACTTATAGCCTACTGCCATGTTCGCACTGCTGCACTTATAGCCTACTACCATGTTCACACTGCTGGGCTTATAGCCTACTACCATGTTCACACTGCTGCACTTATAGCCTACTGCCATGTTCGCACTGCTGGGCTTATAGCCTACTACCATGTTCGCACTGCTGCGCTTATAGCCTACTACCATGTTCACACTGCTGGGCTTATAGCCTACTACCATGTTCACACTGCTGGGCTTATAGCCTACTACCATGTTCGCACTGCTGGGCTTATAGCCTACTACCATGTTCACACTGCTGCACTTATAGCCTACTGCCATGTTCGCACTGCTGCACTTATAGCCTACTGCCATGTTCGCACTGCTGCACTTATAGCCTACTACCATGTTCACACTGCTGCGCTTATAGCCTACTACCATGTTCGCACTGCTGCGCTTATAGCCTACTACCATGTTCGCACTGCTGCGCTTATAGCCTACTACCATGTTCACACTGCTGGGCTTATAGCCTACTACCATGTTCGCACTGCTGGGCTTATAGCCTACTACCATGTTCGCACTGCTGGGCTTATAGCCTACTGCCATGTTCGCACTGCTGCGCTTATAGCCTACTACCATGTTCGCACTGCTGCGCTTATAGCCTACTACCATGTTCGCACTGCTGCGATGAATATGTGCAGAAATTGCTGAATAGTTTATGCTTGTGGTTGTATTAATTTGGGATCTATCGCATCCCACAACTGTCCCTGACTATGTTTGGAATATTTATTTCTCGCACACATAATAGAATAGATTGACTTTTGTACTATGTGGGATAGTAGATTGACATAGACTAGTTCTTCCAATATCTTCAATATGCACCTCGGAATTGGATAAGAATGTGCGCAGTTGCGTCCCAGATGTGTCTGTCTTCACTTGTAGCTTGTGAGAAAGGCAAGATCACATGATGGAGAGCCATGCGAGAGAGAAGCGCTCCGGATTTCGCAGGACACTCAGGGAGAAGGGCACAATGGACCACTTCGGGCCACAAAAGGAATCCATTTTTTTAGGGTGCATTACGGCCACAAAGGAGAAGCCTCTGTGAAATTTAAGGCATTATCAAGTGCTTGTCAAAATATGAATGAGAGACTTTGGAAGTGTGTACAGCCTGAGCAAAACAAAAAGCAGAGCTCATGCCTTTCAAGATACTTTTTTTCAAATCATCATTAGTCTCATCATGCAGCCTTACAATGTATTAAAAATCAAAACATATATCCCAACATTTGCAGAACAACTGAAGTTAATAACTCTAAATTAAGCATATTGGTGTACATAATTCTTTGTTAAAGTCCAAAATAAACAGGGTTAGGTTACAACTCTTATAGTCTTCCCGAGTCCTTGTGACGAAGAACAGATACGTGAAAATTATACAAAGGTACATTGTGCTCTCATGCAACAGACATCAAGATTTACATGGCGCCAAATGTCTGTCTCTAGTTCATTTACTGCTTGCTTATACAAAAATACTAATACAACCTAGAATACTAAATCTTCTCTTTAAATAAACTGGAGATTGGGTCTCCCTGGCACCAACAGACAGGCACACCGACACTAATCATGGAATGGAATGTTGTCTTATCACCAAGCCATCGTAAATCTACTGTCAACGTTAAATCTCAGAGGCTTCTCCCTCTTCACACAGACACATGAGAGTTCTAAGAACCCTATTATGTTGCCTCTAAGAAAAACCGAGTGTGAGAACTTAACATAATGTTGTAATTCTATGACACCATGCTGCGTTGTGTTCCACTTGAGTAAATCTGATCTGAAAAAAAAACATTTCAGGCTTTTCCGTTAAGACAACTGGAGTTTATGCACACCTTGTAATCAAAATTCTAATCTTAATTGGTGCGTTTCAAATTGTCCTTTTGTGAGGCGCAGCCCGGAACTAGTTCTGTACGATGGTGAGTGGTGGGTTGATAAACCAGGTGGATCCTCCATCATCGTTTCAATCTCCAGTTTGGCAACATTTTGGCTTCCCACTACAACGCCGATTGACAGACTTGTGGATGAAACGTTAATAGGATGTCGCCACAGCTCAACGAGCCTATGCAGCTGCCAACACCGACACATTTACACCGAAATCACCCACGTATTCTTACCACCGGAGCAAGATAGCAACAGAAAGAAACAACAATACAACCTCGTCTCCCCTCTGCATTCAAGCAGCCCTTCGCAGCAGATTCTAACCGGGCCAAAGAAATGACAAGAGCGAAAGGTTTTTGTAGCCGCGGATATGCGCCCACTCTTGGTGGTTGAGAATAGGAGTTTCAGCACGTCGTGAAAGTGCTTGAGCCACATTACGAACTTCCCTCTAGAACCCATTTCAGCAAACAGATAGTACTTGCTGTATATAAGCAAGCCAAAGCTGAAGTTGCCAATTAATTGGCCCCTGCACCCTGTGTTGCGCTTACTACAGATGAATGGAGCTCCAGGGCCACAGAGAGCTACTTAACAGTGACATCCCATCACATTACCCCGGAGTGGGAGATGAGAAGTACCGTGCTAAAGACATGCCCCTTTTATGATAGTCACACAAGTGTGCATCTTTTTCTCTGTGCAACCAAGCATTATAACATAAGCCTATTCAATGCCTGAGTCATGTTAACATATTGATTTCGCAGTCATATTGCTTGTTTTCACAATCAGGAAAACCAGCACCTTGTATTTTCTTAAATTAACAATAATGAACTACAGTAACTGTTGGCATTTCATTTTCCCGCTGTACCGAAACTTAAATATCACATTGTATCTTGAGTGACCTGGCTGGAATATTGACATTGGTGTCCATAGGTTATGGCACACTGCACACTTTAGCTGTGAGTGAATGAGCGTTCTTACACAGTTAGATAACAAGTGTGTGTGTGTGTGTGACAACGTTGTTCGAGAAGGGGTTAACTGCAGGTCAACACATTCATAAATTTCGAGTAATCCCAGGTTTGACAGCATTACTGGACCCACCACACACTGGTTGGGCCACCCTAGGTGGAAACCCAGGGTGAATAACCAGCTGTGTTAGTCCCTATAATCTGTGTTAATCCTAGTCTGTGAACAGCAGAGCAGCGTAATTCCCCCAATCCCACTAAAGTACCAAATTATCATCTCTGTTAATCCCAATGAAACCCTGACATAGAATTCTAGATTGGAGAGTGTCCACTCCTAATTCCACTGCCACAGTACGGGGCTAGTGTGTGTCTCATATTTTTATGTGTAGTTATACGTACTCACGAAGCAGTATTTAACATTTTTACCACCGTAACATATTCTCATCATAGCCAAAATGTTATGGGGCACACATTATGCCACATAATCTCTCCATGGTGTATTATGCATTGTGGAGTTCTTTCATTATCTGTATTTGCACAGAGGGAAGCATCATATCAGAGTAAAGATAATAGCAGGGTCATTTTAGCTGGAGTTAACAGATGTTTTAGCACCAATGCGGGGAAACTAACAGGTGTGTTTTAAAATGTAATTATCAGCAGTAACACCCAAGCACACACATTCATATGCACTCACAGACACATACACACACAAACAGTCTTGTCTAACTAACCTTGCGGGGACACACAATTCAGTCCCATTCAAAATCCTATTTTCCCTAACTTTTATACACACACACACACACAGACAGTTAAGATACAAAATCAACTACCATAATTCAAATCTCTCTCTCTCTCCACCCAGGAGTTTTCACATTGTTTTGAATTTGACATTTGCATTCACATTGTCTCGTCCCCTCACTCTGCTCAAGCCCAAACAGTGCTTATTGACAGGCTGTCATTACCGTGACGAACTGGAACAGTGTTTCTGTGACAACAATCAGTGTGCAGATGTGTATTAATGGGAATCCAGCTTTCACACAGTTTTATTTATACCATCAATAGCAGGCCAAGTTTAGCAGGCCAGATGGGGATTACTTCTATGTAAAGCCTAAATGACATCTAATAACTTGATATAATACCTCTAATCCATAACCGCGGGAAGTAGGGGTGCTGAAGGTTCTGCAGCATCCCCTGAAAAAAGGATATTTTTTAAATCACTAAAGTAGTTCACTGGGCCTTTACTAGTCCTGTTTTAGCGGGCCAATTTAGCCGTCTGTAAATCAGGCAACAAAACAACATTCTGCACAATGTCTCTGCCACTGACAGTCTAGTGTTGAATTGCATTATAGCCTATCATCCAAAACCACAATGCATGTTTTGGGTTGCTTGGGGGTTGCGCAATTGGCACATAATGTAAAAGCACGTTTTTTTTAAATCCTCAAACAAAACCCAATTCGTGTAATATAGCCTATTCCTTTTTTCATAAGAATATCACCAAATCATTTCCCAAAATTAGTTATTGTAACAATGATGGCATTTACCTGGCTATAAACTAGATGATGCCAATTGAGGCAAAACCTTTCGCGTTCCCGTTGGACATTCCTGCATCCAAACGCATGTGTAACGTCTTCTTCCCCCTGAACGCAGCTCACGCCCCAGATCCCAATCACCTGAATTCTGATCACCTGTTCACACACCTGTAGGTAATTTACACACACTATTGAGTTCAGTTCATTGCACCCCATCATTGTGAGGTATTGTTTGTATTTGTCCACATTCTATTCGGAGAGCTGTTCATTTCAATATTAGTCCCCCTGTTTATCGTAGTTTTTGGACATCCTCACTAACAATGTATTTTGTCTATTCCCTGCCTGTAATTTTACCTATCTGATTTCCTGTCATCAACCTCTTGCCTGATCTCCCGGACTACGTCATTAGCCTTCCCCATGCCTGTACTGTTACCTGTATGGACTCCCTTCTGCCTGTCCCTGGACCCAGCTACCTGTCTCCTCCTGTGGTCCTTTCCCAATAAACATCTGCTGCACCTTGCGCTTGAAACCAGCGTCTGTCTCCTATCGTATTCATTACAGCATGCATGTGTTGGACCATTGCTCTGTTGATGGCACAGGAATGGCCAGTTCTAGATCTAAGTTTCTTAATTTTAAAAAAATGACTGAAAAGGTAGCCTAACGACCTGTGACTTTTTATGATGGCCATGGCTTCTCTTTTTATGATGGGCATGACTTCTCTTTATATGATGGGCATGGCTTCTCTTTATATGATGGGCATGGCTTCTCTTTATATGATGGGCATGGCTTCTCTTGTTATGATGGGCATGGCTTCTCTTGTTATGATGGGCATGGCTTCTCTTTATATGATGGGCATGGCTTCTCTTTATTTGATGGGCATGGCTTCTCTTTATATGATGGGCATGGCTTCTCTTGTTATGATGGCCATGGCTTCTCTTTATATGATGGCCATGGCTTCTCTTTATATGATGGGCATGGCTTCTCTTGTTATGATGGGTATGGCTTCTCTTTATATGATGGCCATGGCTTCTCTTGTTATGATGGGCATGGCTTCTCTTGTTATGATGGGCATGGCTTCTCTTGTTATGATGGCCATGGCTTCTCTTGTTATGATGGGCATGGCTTCTCTTTATATGATGGGCATGGCTTCTCTTTATATGATGGGCATGGCTTCTCTTTATATGATGGGCATGGCTTCTCTTGTTATGATGGCCATGGCTTCTCTTGTTATGATGGGCATGGCTTCTCTTTATATGATGGCCATGGCTTCTCTTGTTATGATGGGCATGGCTTCTCTTGTTATGATGGGCATGGCTTCTCTTTATATGATGGCCATTGCTTCTCTTGTTATGATGGGCATGGCTTCTCTTGTTATGATGGCCATGGCTTCTCTTTTTATGATGGGCATGGCTTCTCTTTTTATGATGGCCATGGCTTCTCTTTTTATGATGGGCATGGCTTCTCTTTTTATGATGGCCATGGCTTCTCTTTTTATGATGGGCATGGCTTCTCTTTTTATGATGGCCATGGGCATGGCTTCTCTTTTTATGAAGGCCAAGGGAAAGGCTTCTCTGTTTGTGTGGCATCGCTGCAATGCAAATACAGTGGGGAGAACCAGTATTTGATACACTGCCGATTCTGCAGGTTTTCCTACTTACAAAGCATGTAGAGGTCTGTCATTTTTATCATAGGTACACTTCAACTGTGAGAGACAGAATCTAAAACAAAAATCCAGAAAATCACATTGTATGATTTTTAAGTAATTAATTTGCATTTTATTGCATGACATAAGTATTTGATCACCTACCAACCAGTAAGAATTCCGGCTCTCACAGACCTGTTCGTTTTTCTTTAAGAAGCCCTCCTGTTCTCCACTCATTACCTGTATTAACTGCACCTGTTTGAACTCGTTACCTGTATAAAAGACACCTGTCCACACACTAAATCAAACAGACTCCAACCTCTCCACAATGGCCAAGACCAAAGAGCTGTGTAAGGACATCAGGGATAAAATTGTAGACCTGCACAAGGCTGGGATGGGCTACAGGACAATAGGCAAGCAGCTTGGTGAGAAGGCAACAACTGTTGGCACAATTATTAGAACATGGAAGAAGTTCAAGATGACGGTCAATCACTCTCGGTCTGGGGCTCCATGCAAGATCTCACCTCGTGGGGCATTAATGATCATGAGGAAGGTAAGGGATCAGCCCAGAACTACACGGCAGGACCTGGTCAATGACCTGAAGAGAGCTGGGACCACAGTCTCAAAGAAAACCATTAGTAACATACTATGCCGTCATGGATTAAAATCCTGCAGCGCAAGCAAGGTCCCCCTGCTCAAGCCAGCGCATGTCCAGGCCTGTCTGAAGTTTGTCTGGTCTGATGAGACAAAACTAGAGCTTTTTGGTCTAAACTCCACTCGCCGTGTTTGGAGGAAGAAGTAGGATGAGTACAACCCCAAGAACACCATCCCAACTGTGAAGCATGGAGATGGAAACATCATTCTTTGGGGATGCTTTTCTGCAAAGGGGACAGGACGACTGCACCGTATTGAGAGGAGGATGGATGGGGCCATGTATCGTGAGATCTTGGCCAACAACCTCCTTCCGTCAGTAAGAGCATTGAAGATGGGTCGTGGCTGGGTCTTCCAGCATGACAACGACCCGAAACACACAGCCAGGGCAACTAAGTAGTGGCTCCGTAAGAAGCATCTCAAGGTCCTGGAGTCTAGCCTAGCCAGTCTCCAGACCTGAACCCAATAGAAAATCTTTGGATGTATCAAATACTTATATCATGCAATAAAATGCAAATTAATTACTTAATAATCATACAATGTGATTTTCTGGATTTTTGTTTTAGATTCCGTCTCTCACAGTTGAAGTGTACCTATGATAAAACAATTACAGACCTCTACATGCTTTGTAAGTAGGAAAGGTTAATGGTGGCGCAACACATAATTCTGGGAACCAAATGAGTCAAATATGCCCCTCTGGTGGGAAAGTACTTGCCACTCCCGCCAACAACTATTTCTTCACACATTTTTTTATTTTTTTATTTTATTCACAAAAGTGGTGCACTAGTCCTGTATTAGCGGATCGATATAGCCATCTGTAGCGCAGGCAAAACATGTTTTACTTGATGGCCCTGTTGATTGTAATAAGTGTATATGTGTGCGCGCGTGCGTGCGTGATTACTCGTAACAGCCCTAGCTAGTGTGAACAGCCTATTTAATGAGTGTTATCTTTAAAGGAGAACCAGCTGGGAGAATATAAAGACATTTACGAGAGTAATATTTCCCTGTGGATGACAAATAACTTATTCAGTGTGACCAGAGAGCTGCTTTTTTTGCGACTTGGAAGATATCTGTGTATCTCTAGGACTACATCGCCAGAAGATCCTTTCTGTTCTGTGGAACAGAGGTTGTTGAAGGACTAGAATATAGAAGGTCTGTTCTGTGGAACAGAGGATGTTGAAGGCTCTAGAATACAGAAGGTCTGTTCTGTGGACCAGAGGTTGTTTAAGGACTAGAATATAGAAGGTCTGTTCTGTGGACCAGTTGTCGAAGGACTAGAATATAGAAGGTCTGTTCTGTGGAACAGAGGTTGCTGAAGGACTAGAATATAGAAGGTCTGTTCTGTGGACCAGAGGTTGATGAAGGACTAGAATATAGAAGGTCTGTTCTGTGGATCAGAGGTTGTTTAAGGACTAGAATACAGAAGGTCTGTTCTGTGGATCAGAGGTTGTTGAATGACTAGAATACAGAAGGTCTGTTCTTTGGACCAGAGGTTGTTTAAGGACTAGAATATAGAAGGTCTGTTCTGTGGATCAGAGGTTGTTGAATGACTAGAATATAGAAGGTCTGTTCTGTGGACCAGAGGTTGTTTAAGGACTAGAATACAGAAGGTCTGTTCTGTGGACCAGTTGTCGAAGGACTAGAATATAGAAGGTCTGTTCTGTGGAACAGTTGTCGAAGGACTAGAATATAGAAGGTCTGTTCTGTGGGCCAGTTGTCGAAGGACTAGAATATAGAAGGTCTGTTCTGTGGACCAGAGGTTGATGAAGGACTAGAATATAGAAGGTCTGTTCTGTGGACCAGAGGTTGATGAAGGACTAGAATATAGAAGGTCTGTTCTGTGGACCAGAGGTTGATGAAGGACTAGAATATAGAAGGTCTGTTCTGTGGACCAGTTGTCGAAGGACTAGAATATAGAAGGTCTGTTCTGTGGACCAGAGGTTGATGAAGGACTAGAATATAGAAGGTCTGTTCTGTGGACCAGAGGTTGATGAAGGACTAGAATATAGAAGGTCTGTTCTGTGGACCAGAGGTTGTTGAAAGAATACATTAGGTCCTGCATATGGCTGTGACGGTCACAACATTTTATGATTGTCAAGCAAATAATTGTCGGTCTCACGATATTTGACCGTTAATTAACATAAACACATTTATCATCTCCTGGCTTCCACACATAACCTACAAGCAAATTTAAAAAGTATAATAAATCCATGTAATATAGCCTACACTTTCACAATAAATCCATTATTTATTTTAGACAGGTCTAAAGAAGCATGATATGAAGAAAATGTAGTCTATTTCAGAAGAAAAGAATAGCATACTCTGAGTTATCTTTATGTTAGCTCCTGATGTGGCTAAATGGCTGTGGGCTACACTATTTAATTTAGCAGACAAGATTTGCTTATATTTCTGTGGTATTATTTTATATTATTTTATAGTATGAAGAACACACTTGAACAAAGCTGAATAGACATATTTTCTCCAAGCGATTTGAGGGAGTGCGCACATGCGGCTAACCTGTGTTCAATGGTTAACTCTACACCATTGGGTGATTGTTAACGTTCCATTACTGCAGTAGTTCAATTGTTTTGAGGCAATCTAAAAGTCTCTCCTTTGATTAGAATAATTCCACCACAATAGGCATAGCCAATGCTTTATACAGTATGTATTCATTCAGGTTCACAGTGTGTACCGAAGCGAAGTCCCGGTACCCAAATGGTTCGGTACAAATGCTGTACAGTTACACCCTTACAAAGGAAGGATGGCTGTCTTACCTTGTCCATAGACTGCTTACAGGGTAAGGAAACCAATATGTCAGTTTGCCATTTGGGTGAGCTATCCTTTTAACCATTCGGCATTAATGCCTAAAATCACACACGCACACACTCAAATTCACACGCACTCAGATTCACACACACACATTTATGCACAAACACAGACATATACACATCAACCATTATCTCTTAGATCGAATCAAATCCCTTTAGAAATCAATTAGGCATGTTACACGTTACAGAGTGATTAAATTATATGTATGAATGACGATTAGAGACAGGAATTATGATTCTGTTCATGAAATACAATCACTGTGTCGTTTGGAAAATCGGATTACTGAGGAAAATATAAGATGAAGATTTCTGTAAAAACCCACACAAACACACTAAGGCATGCAGACACACATACACAGCCTGCTTAATGCTACGTGTGTGTAATGTGGTTGATTGATATGTGCAGTGTGATTTAGATAGACAGGCTGTGGAGGGCAGGGCTCAGGTTTAATTAACAGGTATGAGCTGCTCCTTCTATATATCACCCTGATTCACATGCGCACACACACACACACACACACACACACACACACACACACACACACACACACACACACACACACACACACACACACACACACACACACACTTGTATGATGCTACCTGTTTGCAATAGCAAGCTAGCTGCTGCTGAGTTAGGGGGATACCCAGTCAGTTGTACAACTGAATGCATCCAACAGTCCAAATGTGTCTTCCTCATTTAACCCCTCTGTATCAGAGAGGTTCGGGGGGCTGCCATAATTGACATCCACATCTTCAGCGCCCGGGGAACAGTTGTTGTTGGGGTTAACTGCCTTGCTCAAGGGCAGAACGGCAGATTTTTACACCTTGCCGGCTTTGTAATACAAACCTGCGACCTTGCAGTTACTGGCCCAACGCTCTTAAACATTAGGCTACCTAGAGCCCCACAGAGTTAGTTAGTCTATGTACTGTACATCATTCATTGTTAGGCACCTGGCTAAGGGTACAGCATGTAACCTAATTACCAAGTAGCCTTGTAGCCTATAGCAGTGTTTTCCAAATGTGGCCCTTGATTCATGCCCTAGCATTAGACAGCTGATTCAAATAATCAAAGCTTGATGAGGGATTGTTTATTTGAATCAGCTGTGTAGTGCTATGGGAAAAACCAAAATGTGCACCTCTTGGGGTCCACAGAACTGAGTTTGGGAAAACGCTGGCCTATACAGAGCCTTCGGCTGTGTTTCATTCCATTAATGTTCTCCCCTCCCCTCTGGACTCATTTACGCTACTATGCTTCTAGCTTACTAGGGTACTGGGGGGAGGTACACCGTCCAACATTCATTATCGTAGAACAGTATCAACGCTAATTACACCTTAGACAACATTCACAAGCTGACGGAGACTCTTGCAGTCAATTAAAGAAATGTAAGCAATTAAAGCAACTTCTCAAGGATGCATCTAGCCGATCTCGGTCCACAAACACACACACACACACACACACACACACACACACACACACACACACACACACACACACACACACACACACACACACACACACACACACACACACACAAACAACCAATTAAAAAGTTCTCATGTTTCCTTAACTTAAGGTCCTCTGCCTCATTAGCCGTAGATCATTTGGACTAGGACTCTCTGCCTCTGACAGCAGGAAGAATCTAGTCCTTCTGTCCGGGACTATGCGTCTGTCCGTCAGGCTAGCTAACTGGCTGGCTCCACAGCTGTTTGACTGTTCTGCCCAGTCTGTGGCCAAACTGTGATTATAATCACAAAGCAGTGATGATACAGTATCATAAACAGATCCATAAAGCAGAGTTACTTCGAGATACTCCTCTTTCTCATAAACAGATCTATACAGCAGAGTCACTCAAAGATACCCTTCTCACACTCTCTCTATTTTACCTCTCTCTTTCTTCAACTATCTCTCTCTCTCTCTATAATCGTATGGCCAGGCCTCATCTAATCTCTGCCACTATCTGGGGTTTGGGAAAGACAAGATGCATTTGCATATTTAATGAGATCTGTAGTGTCCCCCCACCATCTCCCCACCACTACCATCACCCTGCAGTCTGAGAGAGGGAAATGGAAAGAGAAAGAGAAAGAATCAGCGAAAGCGAGAGAATGTGATACAGTGTAAATAATGTTAGTAACTGCAGTCCTCTGTTTTTCCTCCTGGTGATGTACATCTCTCTCACACAAAGACACGCCATGCAGGGGTCTAAGACCCGTAAACCACACAGCTACATTAAAGGCTGAAGTAACGACCCAGTTCGATTATTTTAGGGTGTAATGCAGTTACTCAGCAATGTGATCTGTCTGTGTCAGAGGTGGGAACAAAAACCTCAGTTTGCTGAACCTGAAAATACCTAGAAGGCTAATGGTGTAATGGATCCCTCTATTATACAGAGAAAGGGAGGAGGGGAGATATGGAGGGAGGAGAAGTTGAAAGGGAAGGTGGGTGGAGGGAGGGAGAAGCCAAAGGGGAAAGAGAGAGAGAGAGAGAGAGAGAGAGAGAATAAATAAAGAAGAGGTGTGTTATTGTAATGATGATGCTAGTATGTGCTCCTACTCTTACTCTCTTAGTTATGAGTTTATTTTTGGTCTATCAGTGGAGGCTCCTCAGAGGAAGAAGGTGAGGACCATCCTTCTCAGTGGATTTCTTTTTTTTTTATTGTGAAACATCTAAAAAGTAATCTTTTTTAGATAAAACTATACTAAATATTTTCACGACACAAAATAATTGATTAAAACACACTGTTTTGCAATTAAGTTCTGCAGTAGCCTCAAAAGCACTCTGTTGGGTAACATCATGGTGTAACTGGTACAGTGACTTCAAAACAAAACCTAGGAGGCTCATGGCTCTCACCCCCTTCCATAGACTTACACAGTAATTATGATAACTTCTGCAGGATGTTCTCCAACCTATCAAAGCTCTTGCAGCATGAATTGACATGTTGTCCATCCAATCAAAGGATCAGAGATGGAATCTAGTATTGAAAACATAAGCTGCAGCTAGCTAGCACTGCAGTGCATAAAATGTGGTGACAAGTTGAGAAAGACAATAGTTGAATAGTTTTGAGCAAATTAATTGCTGCAAAAATGCAGGAGAAGCAAGAGAGAGCGAGAGAGAGACAGAGAGCTAGCTATATTTTGTATTTTTTTCACTCTCACTTACTTAGCTAGCATATGCAGCAAGCTAGTTTAGCCTACTCAAACACCTGGCTGAAACAGAGAGGGATGCTATGTTACCTAACTGGCTATGGCTATCCAACACTGGAACTCTTCCAAGTCAAGGTACATTTACAAATGTATTGCCACCGGGGCCTGCCGGGGGATAATTGCTAAACAGCTTGCTAACTGTCCACTGTACTGAATGATTGTAGCGGGTTTACTAACGTGTTAATTCTAGTAGTTATGATGCCTTGACTTTAGCTAATTCGGTGACAACGATGTAGGCTGTGTGTAGCAGTTAGCGGTTATGATATGAAGGTTTAGCTTGAAAAGGTTTTTTCGCCTGGTCACAGACAGCTGATGTTTTGTGCACAAGTGAAGGGAAAAGGTGTAGAGGAGGAGAGCGTGTAGGTGCGAGAAGGAATTATCCAACGAACAAAGGGATCACGATCACAGTACAAAAGTGAACTGTGTTTGCATGTGATCAGGGGTGTATTCACTCTGCCGATTCTGTTGAAAAATGTTTCTTAAATGGAAGCAAACTGAACAAACAGGGATAAACATACTCAAATTTGTCCAATATAATCTCTCATTTCAAACTCTTGGACTAATGATTACACCCTAGATCAGCTAAATGCAGGCAAGATTGTGCCATGCGGTATTGAATGTGTCAATGTCTGTCACCTTGATTACTCAAATTTCTCTCAACCTGTGCCCCTATATTGTAAACTTGCATTCAACACCACAGTGCCCACAAAGCTCATCAGTAAGCTAAGGACCCTGGGACTAATCACCTCCCTCTGCAACTGGATCCTGGAATTCCTGAAGGGCCGCCCCCAGGTGGTAAATGTAGGCAGCAACACATTAGCCACGCTGAACCTCAACGCGGGGGCCCTTCAGGGGTGCATGCTTAGTCCTCTCCTGTTCTCCCCGTTCACCCACGACTGCGTGGCCAAGCATGACTCCAACACCATCATTAAGTTTGCTGACGACACAATGCTGGTAGGCTTGTTCAACGACAATGACGAGACAGCCTATAGGGATGGGGTCAGAGACCTGGCAGTGTAGTGCCAGGACAACACCTCTCCCTAAACGTGAGCAAGACAAAGGAGATGATAGTGGACGACAGGAAAAGGAGGGCCAAACACACCCCCATTCACATTGACGGGGCTGTAGTGGAGCGGGTCGAGAGTTTCAAGTTCCTTGGTGTACACATCACCAACAAACTATCATGGTCCAAACACACCAAGAAATTCATGAAGAGGGCACGACAACATATTTTTCCCTTCAGGAGACTGAAAAGATTTGGCATGGATCCACAGATCCTCAGAAAGTTCTACAGCTGCACCATCGAGAGCATCCTAACCGGTTGCATCACCGCCTGGTAAGGCAACTGCTCGGCATCGGACCGTAAGGCATACAGAGGGTAGTGAATACGGCCCAGTAAATCACCGGGGCCAAACTTCCTGCCATCCAGAACCTACAGTGCCTTCCTAAACTATTCAGACCCCTTGACTTTTTCCACATTTTGTTATGTTACAGCCTTATTCTTATTCCAAAATGTATTACTTTTTTAAATTTGTTATCCTCATCAATCTACACAAAATACTCCTAAATGTGACTTGTTTCAGGTATATGTTGCAGGTCACTACTTAACAGCAGAGCCATTTGAACATAAAGTCGTTTTTTTAATCAATGTGCTTTTTTCAGCATGAATGCCTTCTGGAACATGTGAACTTTCATATGCCTTAATAACAGACTTGTATGCCATCTGTAAATATGAATACAATTGTTAAATGGCGAGCCTAGTTGGTTTAGTCACAGAAAAAGTGTGTAACCTTCCCGCTAGCCATGATTGGCTGAGGTAAGGGCTGGACATGCCGAGAGATGAGTTCGGGTTGGTGCACCATAGAGCACACTTCTGTCTATTTGAGCTGGTCAGTATGTGTAGGCAATTTTGTCTAATACAGCTAGATTAAATGTAGCACGTAGTAGAACTGCATAAGTGTTGCTCTCCACTTTCTGGAGGACCGAGTTTTGAAATCAGTGGAATTAGATTATGATAGCTAAAGAGAAAACACCTGTCTCCGGATTACATCTTCAAACTAAGGGCAAATATAGCATCTGTGACAGGAAGAAGTATATACAGTGGGGAGAACAAGTATTTGATACACTGCCGATTTTGCAGGTTTCCCTACTTACAAAGCATGTAGAGGTCTGTAATTTTTATCATAGGTACACTTCAACTGTGAGAGACGGAGTCTAAAACAAAAATCCAGAAAATCACATTGTATGATTTTTAAGTAATGAGAGGATCTGCAGAGAAGAATGGGAGAAACTCCCCAAATACAGGTTTGCCAAGCTTGTAGCATCATACCCAAGAAGACTCGAGGCTGGAATCCCTGCTTCAACATAGTACTGAGCAAAGGGTCTGAATACTTATGTCAATGTGATATTTCAGTTTTTATTTGTAATAAACTAGCGAACATTTCTAAAATACCTATTTTTGGAATTATGCAGTATTGTGTGTAGATTGATCAGGGATTTTTTTGTTGTGGTTGTTGTCAATTTTAGAATAAGGCTATAATGCAACAAAACTTTGAAAAAGTCATGGGGTCTGAATACTTTCTGAATGCACTGTATATACTAGGCGGTGTCAGAGGAAGGCCACAAAAAAGGTCAAAGACTCCAGTCACCCAAGTCATAGACTGTTCTCTCTGCTCCTGCTTGGGAAGCGGTCTTGGAGCACAAAGTCTAGGACCAAAGGCTCCTTAACAGCTTCTACCCCCAAGCCATAAGACTGCTGAACAATTCATCAAATGGCCACCAGGACCACTGCTGCTACTCATTGTTTATTTTCTATGCATAGTGCTCCAAACGTTACATTTCGAAGTGTTTTGGACAGCCTGGGTTGCTCCTCCTGCTGCAGCTTCACCCCCAGGCTGCACCGCTGGTGTCGGCGATGCCTCATGGCTGGTTAAGTTTAGGCATTCATTCTGAATGGTTAAGTTAAGAATTAAGATTTGAGATAGGATTTAAAACAAAAACAACTCCACAGTTATGTTTAGCCATTAATTCCGAATGGCTAAATTTAGGGTTAATGTTTGGGATAGGGTAAAATAAATAAAAATAAATAAAATCACAATGAGTGCCTATCACTGGGATTGAGCACGCGACGCTCAGAGCCGGAGTTTGCGGCTTACGCCTAGCATCCGCCACCCCAATCCACAATGCCCTAACAAAAACGCACTAGCAAAACCCACAACGCCCTAGTTGCCTCTCTTTTGAAGGCATCTCCAGACATCCTGGGTACCCGGACGGATGTCAAAATTTGAAGTGGATTTTGAGCAACCTGGCTGGTCACAATCTATTGTGTAACAGTTCAATGTCACAGCACTTTTTTCACACGCACAAACACACACACACCTTACCTTGAGCTACGTTAGCGCTTGGAGAGGGCAGTGTGTTGCCGGTCTATCAGTGAGTAGTTATTGCCTCCGGGCCTGAACTAGGTCTGGGCAGTATACAGTATTTGACTTTCTACCAGTATTGATGCACAGACCGATGGGGGTTTTTACTTTACCTTCTATAATGGTATTTCAACATTTGGCTTGTTAAATGTGATTCGCCACTTCGCAGTATAAAATCCACAAGCGTTCAATAATTACACTATCAGTTTATGATTTTTATATGATTTTTATTATGATCCCCAATGGTGACAGCTAGTCTTCCTGGGGTCTGACACATAATCAAACATGCATTACATTAAAAAAATACCTTACAATTTACGTACATTTAGGGCTCTATTCAATCTGCAAATCAGCATTTTGTATGTGCAACAGTATCTTCTAAATCAGACAGGAATAGGCGAAGCATGAATATGTTAGCTACATAAAGTAATGGAAAGCATTTAATGTAGACAAAGATTATAGGATCCCTGGGAAACAATGACCAAAATGTTGGTTCCTACCCTGTTGCAATAACTCCTCCCAGGCTTTTTAAATGTGTTGTAATGTCATACAACACTGTATTTAAAGTTTCCACTATTATATTCTAGCTATATCATTTTGTTTTGATCTAAATCACAAGTCAAAATTTCACAATTGCAATATTTGGTTAAAAATAAGGCCTATATTTTTCCCCATATCCTGCAGCCCTACGTGGCAGCGTAGCAATTATCTCAAATGAGTTCAGGAAATGCATAAAATGTTCAAATATAGTGATATTTTGGCAATATTGCCCAGCCCTAGCCTGAACTTTACAAACACTGTAGGTTAACCCTTTCTCACACACTGAAACTCTCTTTCTTTCATCACGCTCTTTCCTCACTCACTCTCCCTAGTGTAGAGAGAGCAGGCTGGGTCGGTTCTGTGCTCAACTAAGAGAGAATTAAGAGGACATTATGCAGCGCAATGTCATTCCTCCATCACTGTCATACAAACATATATAAACACACACACACACGGTAGCATATGGGTTGGGTCCGTGAGCACACCCAAGTCACACCATTGGCTCCGAGGCTGTCCAACAACTCTGCAGAGGTGACAGGGACATCCTTCAGTGTGTTTGTGTGTGTGTTCGTGTGTGTGTGACAGGCACTAGACTGATGTTTGATTTGGCGAGGGATCTGACACGGTACATCCTGATATGATTTAATTATCGAACTTTCGTGCCTGCTGGGCGTGTGTGTGTGTGTGTGTCGGCTGAGTCAGTGAATAAATCCCGGTGTTGGCAGTCCATCCAGAGAGCAGAGCGTGTCTGGCATGGTGAGCAGCACCAGCCTCTATGTGGAACCGTATTTATAAAGGCTTTTCCTCACTTAAAATCGGCTTAACAAACTTTAAGTTTTGCATTTGAAACTTGAATGTGTGTGTGTGATGGGATATGTGTGTATGTGAGCTGACATGTATTCATGGGGGGTTGTGTGTGAACACACTATCCTTGATAGTGGCCCTACTGTTCATAATCCATACAGCACAAGGTTCCAGGTCTCAACATACAACCATGAAGGTAATCCATGTCTCTCCACTGAGATGGAACATACTGGCTTCTCTGACTTGATACCGTATCTAATAAGTCCTAAAGAAATAACTGGCCTTCTGAGAGGATGTAATTAATGTGCGCGCACACACACACACACACACACACACACACACACACACACACACACACAGATGTCTGCCACTAGATGTACTTAATCACTCAGGTATACAATGCTAGGTTTATAAAGTCAGTAATAAAGCCTTTACTACAGATGGAGCCTTACACACTATACTTACTATAGATGGAGCCTTACACACTATACTTACTATAGATGGAGCCTTACACACTATACTTACTATAGATGGAGCCTTACACACTATACTTACTATAGATGGAGCCTTACACACTATACTTACTATAGATGGAGCCTTACACACTATACTTACTATAGATGGAGCCTTACACACTATACAGTATCCACACATACACAAGCGGAGGGAATGAGGCAGAGAGGAAGGGGAGAGAGTTGGAGGCAGAAGGGATAGAGAGTGTGTGTGTGAGAGAGAGAGAAAAAGAGAGAGGGAGATGGAGAGACAGAACGAATGGGGAAAATGAAAAGAGATAAATCAATGAAGCTATTCCGTGGCTGACTCATGGTAATGAAAAGCAATTTATTAGCCCACTCTCTCTCCTTCTGTGTCTCTCTCCCTCCATCTCTCCCTCTCCATTGCTCTCTCCTTCCCCTTTACTTTGGCTGTGACCTGATCCCATTCTCTCCATTAATACCTACACCTTTTCTGTCATCAGATGCTAACGATTGTCAAAAACACGATAAAACACTCGTTTAGGGGTCATGTTTGTTTTCGCTCCCTTGTTTTCTACACTTCCCTCTCATTTGCATATAAATCACGGGGTCGTTACTGCGAGGCCGAAACTCGTGTTGTTACACCTACTGATATGATATACCTGCATGGTTCATATTCACCTGGCATAGGTATCCTCAACCTCTTCCTCTCTCGCTCTCTATCCTACTCTCTCTTTTTCTACCTCTCTTCCCAGCCTGTCTCTCCCCCTCTCTCTTTCTTTATCTCCCTCTTCTTCCTCCCATCCTGTTCTCTCTCTCTATCAGCTTTGGTCTGGGTGACTAAAGTTTAAACCTAGCTGACAGGGTAAATAGAGGAGAGAGAGAGAGAGACAGAGAGAAAGATAGAGAGAGCTTCCCAAGAACCCCACCTACCTCCTCCGGAGCACTACGCTGGAAATCCCGGATCCTGCCAGGCATTTCTCTCCCAGTGTTCTCTCATCTTTGAACTGCAGCCCTCTTCATTTCCCTCAGATCACTTGAGGATCTGATGTCCAGGAGGGCTCTTGCCTGGGCTACGGAGTTGTGGGAGCAACAATCCACAGTTGGCCTCAGATTGGAGGAGCTTGTGGCAGAGGTACGGAAAGTGTTTGATTCTCCGTTGTCTGAGAGAGAGGCGGCTCGTAAGCTGCTCCAACTACGTCAGGATTCCCGTAGTGTGGCAGACTACACAGTGAATTTTCCGCACGTTGGCGGCTGTGAGTGCCTGGAACCCGGAAGCCCTGTTCGACGCGTTCCTTCACGGGTTGTGGGAGGTGATTAAAGACGAGAGCTGCCCTTGGACCGTGACTTCCTCATTGCCTTCACCATCCGGATCGATGGGCGGCTACGGGAATGTAGGAGGGAGAGGGAGTCTGTTCCCTGTCGTCGACGCTCGTCCTCAATTTCCACCTAGCATCCGAGGAATCCCGGGAATCCCCATAGCCCACATTTCCGAGTGGATCCGATGTTGACCAAAGTCTCTCGGAGGTCACCGAGGGCTGTCGAGTCGTCTCCTCCGGAGCTCATGCAACAGGGCAGGGCTAGATTGTCTCCTGCTGAGCGCAAACTTAAGACCCAGAGCTGTCTGTATTGTGGACTGTATTGTGGAGCTACGGGACATGTTTTATCTACCTTCCCATTAAAGAACCAGCCTCATTGAGGAGGTACTAGTATGAGTACTCTGGTGAGCCATGCGGGAGTTTCCAATCTTCCATTGCTTGTACCCCTGTCCATGCTACTCTGTTGTGGGGTAACCGGTCCAAATCTCTTTGGGTGCTCATAGACCGACTAGAGCTTTATGGACACTACCCTGGTGTCGGAGCTGGGAAATCCCCACACAACCCCTCTCCATTCCCATGGAAGTAAGAGCATTGGATGGGCACTCTATTGGCAGAGTTACCCACACCACTTGTCCCATTAACCTGAGAGTTCCGGGTAATTACAGTGAGTTTATGCAGTTCCTGGCCATTGAAACCCATGGTTTTGGTGTTTTCCTGGCTCCAGAGGCACAATCCCCTGATTGACTGGGCTACTGGTTCTATCATGGGTTGGAGCACGTTTTGCCATGGGCATTGCCTGAAGTCGGTGCTGCCTCCCCTGGGATGTCTTCCTGTGGGCTTGGGAAAAGCCCCAGACCTCAAATCAAATCAAATCAAACCACCATTCCCGCGGTGTACCAGGACCTCCGGGATGTTTTCAGCAAGGCCCGTGCCACCTCGCTTCCTCCGCATCAGCCGTATGACTACGCCATCTACCTTCTTCCAGGCACTACACCACCTCAGGGGTGGCTTTATTCCCTGTCAGGTCCGGAGACCAAGGCGATGGAGACGTATATTGAGAACTATCTGGCTGCAGGGGGCATCCATCCGTCTGCCTCCCCCGCTGAAGCAGGGTTCTTCTTTGTGGAGAAGAAGGACAAAACCCTGCGTCCGTGTATTGACTACCGGGCCTGAATGACATCACGGTTAAAAAACGTTACACGCTTCCACTCAATGCCTCAGACGTTGGAGTGGGGGCTGTTCTGTCCCAGGGTTCGGCACAAGACCAAAAGCTGCATCCTTGAGCTTTCCTCTCCCATCGTCTCAACCCCACGGAAAGGAATTACGACATGGGTAACCGGGAACTTCTGGCGGTGAAGATGGAGGGGGCGGAACACCCATTTATAGAATATCTCAGCACCGCCAAGTGCCTCAACTCCAGGCAAGCTCGATGGGCCCTGCTATTCACCTAATTTAACTTCACCATCTCCTACTGCCCGGGATCCAATAATGTGAAGCCGGATGCGCTGTCACACCTCTATTGCCCCACTGCTACACGGTTATCCTTACCGTGGTGGACCAGTTTTCCAAAGCTGCCCACTTCATCCCTCTCCCCAAGCTACCCTCAGCCAAGGAGACGGCCCAGCTCATGGTGCAGCACGTCTGCCAGACCCATGGACTTCCGGTGGGCATGGTCTCCGACTAAGGTCCCCAGTTCTGGAAGGCATTCTGCATGCTCATTGGGTCTTCGGCCAGCCTGTCCTCAGGGTTCCACCCGCAGTCTAATGGGCAGCCAGTGCAAGCCAATCGGGACCTGGAGACGACTCTTCGATGCCTGGTCTCCGCCTAAACCACCACCTGAAGCCAGCAGCTGTGTGGGTAGAGTATGCCTGCAACACCCGGCCTGCAACACCCGGCCACTGGTCTCTCGCATTTTGAGTGCTCCCTGGGATATCAGCCCCTGCTCTTCCTGGAGCAAGAGGAAGAGGTCAGCATACCCTCGGCCCAGATGTTCATCCGCCGCTATCACTGTACCTGGAAGAGAGCCCGGTCGGCTATTCTCAAGACCACCTCCAGGTATCGACGACAGGCGGACTGCCACTGAACCCCGGCTCTCTGTTAATGTCTCGGGCAGAGGGTATGGCTGTCCACTCGGGATCTGCCCCTCCAGGTAGAGTCCTGCAAACTGTCCCCCTGTTTTATTGACCCTTTCCCCAACTCCAAGATCCTTAGCCCCTCTGCTGTTCATCTTTCTGTTGCCCCGTATCCTCTGTATACATCCCACTTTTCATGTGTCTAGGATTCAACCTATGTCTCACAGCCCTTTGTCTCCTGTTTCCAGGGCCACCCCTCTCCCTCATCCGCCAACCGGCGGATACGGTGAGGCGCCTCCTGAAGGTTTGACCGCAGGGCAGGGGAATCCAGTACCTGGTTAACTGGGAGGGTTATGGCCCGGAGGAGAGGTGCCTAGACCCCACTAGGAACATCCTGGACCCAGCCCTCATTTTATTTTATTTTTATTTTTTTACCTTTATTTAACTAGGCAAGTCAGTTAAGAACAAGTTCTTATTTTCAATGACGGCCTAGGAACAGTGGGTTAACTGCCTGTTCAGGGGCAGGACGACAGATTTGTACCTTGTCAGCTCAGGGGTTTGAACTTGCAACCTTCCGGTTACTAGTCCAACACTCTAACCACTAGGCTACCCTGCCACCCCCACCCCCACCCCCGAACTCATTGCTGAGTTCCATTGCCGGCATCCCGGGCCAACCAGGTATGCACCCAGGAAGGACACCAGGTGGGGTCCCTAGGTGGGCTCCCGCCAGGTGGGCTCACCTGTCTTTGTGCTTGTCTCCACCTCCCTCCAGGTCTCACCCATCTTCCCATTATCCCCTGTGTATTTATACTTGTTCTCTGTTTGTCTGTTGCCAGTCCGTCTTGTCAGGTTTTACCAGCATTCTTTCTGCATTCCTGTTTCTCTAGTTCTGTTTCTAGTTTTTCCCGGTTCTGACCATTCTGCCTGCCCTGACCCCGAGCCTGCCTGCCGTCCTGTACCTGTCTGAGTCTGACCTGATCACGAACCTCTGCATGCCCTAACCCCGAGCCTGCCTCCCGTCCTGTACCTGTCTGAGTCTGACCTGATCACGAACCTCTGCATGCCCTAACCCCGAGCCTGCCTCCCGTCCTGTACCTGTCTGAGTCTGACCTGATCACGAACCTCTGCATGCCCTAACCCCGAGCCTGCCTGCCGTCCTGTACCTGCCTGATTCTGACCTGATCACGAACCTCTGCCTGCCCTCAACCTGCCCTTTGCCTGCACCGTGTTTCTAATAAATCTTCTGTTCTATTCGCCTCCCGTGTCTGCATCTGGGTCATATCCTGAGTCGTGATACTGGGTGTGTCCCGCCACAGATGGCTGGCCAGTGTCCTCAGCCCAGAGAGCCATCTGTGGAGATGCCTGAACAACTTTATGAAGCAGAACACTCCTGAGGAGAGACAGGGCGGCACCTCGAGAAGACACACACACACATACATTATATCTACACACAACACACACACGCACATTGTCCTGCCTTATCATTCTTTCCAACAAGAAGACTAAAATGGTCCAAAATGATTTCCAATAATATTACAAATGAAACACACTGATGTTTTTATTTTCATCTCCACACATTTCAGTCATTTAGATCTATTTCTGGCCCTGGTCTTTCTGTGAGCTCAGATGAAGGAGTGAGGGATGGTTTCTGACAGAAGGAAGACAGTGTCTGCATCCCAAATAGCATCCTTTTCTCTATATAGTGCACTCTATTTAAATCAGAGCCCTATGGGCCTGGTCAAAAGTAGTGCACTATGTAGGGAATAGGGTGCCATTTGGGATGCAGCCTGGGAAAGGTTATAGAAGTCTCCCTGAATACAGCAGAATCTCTGATCAGCCACACACTAACATTACATCTGTTAATATCCAGACTGAGATATTGAGTTGGATGGGTTATAAAGCCTCGTCTGCATCTAATAAAATTCTCCTGTCACTCACAGAATACCAGCTGCCAAGCCTCATCTGAGCAGACATGCCAGGGAGACATCAAACAAACACACACACTAACACACACACACTGACACCTGCAACACACACATCCACACACACACGCACGCTCACACACATACACATTCACATAACCCACACACACACAGTTAGTGATTAGACAAAGCTTAGCAAGGCGAAGCCGTCACATATGGGGAGTAATCACATTATTACACAGGCAGTAGTGCAGACGGCAATCACAATATCACACAGGCAGCTAGGAGAACGACTGCCAGCTGGGTTGGTCCTCAGCTAGGCCTGATGTGTGGATTAGAATCGAGGCTACAAACACACACACATTCAATGCACACATAGACACACACACACAAATTCAAGCCCCTGCATACACACGATACACATGCAAACACACACATACACAGTCCTGGAGAGATGACACATACAGGCTCAGTGTTCTACATGAGATTAACACACAGAATGCAGATCACGCTGAGTCCATAGAACAACATGGACATGCTTCACTCACTAGTTTCTCTGACAGAAGATTGGCTAGCAGTAGGCCAATCAGCTGACCTTACCAATGATTGTTTATAGTGTTATGTCATGAAAGCTGGTCCCGGAACCTCCCAAATATTACTCTATCTAAACCAGAGGCATGAGAGTTTGATAAGAGAGTTTGATAATACTTATTTTCCAGTGTTTTCCATCCATCCTTCTGCCTTGCCAGCCAGCCAGCTGGGAGGTCTGTTCTTACGCAATGAGGACCCCCTGGAGTGGATCTGAATTTATTAGAGTACATCTCTGCTTTTAACATGGGAGCACACAAGGTCTGAGTTTGGAACACACACACACACATTCGTATGCATGCACAAACAGACTCAACACACACAAACACACACCATCTCTTCCGGCACCAAGTAAAATGGCGCTCGACGAAATGGCAGCAGTTTTACCACCACTAAGACTGCACTCAGTCAGTTGAAAAAGGAAATAAGCAAAAAGGAAACCGCTCACCCAGAGGTGGCGCTCCTAGTGGCCGGAGACTTTAATGCAGGGAAACTTAAATCAGTTCTACCTAATTTCTATCAACATGTTAAATGTGCAACCAGAGGGAAAACAATTCTAGATCACCTGTACTCCACGCACAGAGAAGCGTACAAAGCTCTCCCTCACCCTCCATTTGGTAAATCTGACCACAATTCTATCCTCCGGATTCCTCCTTACAAGTAAAAATTCAAGCAGGAAGCACCAGTGACTGGGTCTATAAAAAAGTGGTCAGATGAAGCAGATGCTAAACTACAGGACTGTTTTGCTATCACAGCCTGGAACATGTTCCGGGATTCCTCTGATGGCATTGAGGAGTACACCACATCAGTCCCTGTCTTTATCAATAAGTGCTTAGAGGACGTCGTCCCCACAGTGACTGTACGTACATACCCCAACAAGAAGCCATGGTGCTGAGCAGGCCCAACAGGCAACATTTCGCACTGAGCTAAAGGGTAGAGCTGCCGCTTTCAAGGTCCGGGACTCTAAAGGGTAGACCTGCACCAGGCTGGGAAGACTGAATCTGCAATAGGTAAGCAGCATGGTTTGAAGAAATCAACTGTTGGAGCAATTATTAGGAAATGGAAGACATACAAGAACACTGATAATCTCCCTCGATCTGGGTCTCCACGCAAGATCTCACCCGGTGGGGACAAAATGATCACAAGAATGGTGGGCAAAAATCCCAGAACCACACGTGGGGACCTAGTGAATGACCTGCAGAGAGCTGGGTCCAAAGTAACAAAGCCTACCATCAGTAACACACTACGCCGCCAGGGACTCAAATCCTGCAGTGCCAGACGTGTCCCCCTGCTTAAGCCAGTACATGTCCAGGCCCGTCTGAAGTTTGCTAGAGAGCATTTGGATGATCCAGAAGAAGATTGGGAGAATGTCATATGGTCAGATGAAACCAAAATATAACTTTTTGGTAAAAACTCAACTTCTCGTGAATGGAGGACAAAGAATGATGAGTTGCATCCAAAGAACACCATACCTACTGTGAAGCATGGGGGTGGAAACATCATGCTTTGGGGCTGTTTTTCTCCAAAGGGACCAGGACGACTGATCCGTGTAAAGGAAAGAATGAATGGGGTCATGTATCGTGAGATTTTGAGTGAAAACCTCCTTCCATCAGCAAGGGCATTGAAGATGAAACGTGGCTGGGTCTATCAGCATGACAATGATCCCAAACACACCGCCCGGGCAACGAAGGAGTGGCCTCGTAAGAAGCATTTCAAGGTCCTGGAGTGGCCTAGCCAGTCTCCAGATCTCAACCCCATAGAAAATCTTTGGAGGGAGTTGAAAGTCCATGTTGTCCAGCAACAGCCCCAAAACATCACTGCTCTAGAGGAGATCTGCATGGAGCAATGGGCCAAAATACCAGCAACAGTGTGTGAAAACCTTGTGAAGCCTTACAGAAAACGGTTGTCCTCTGTCATTGCCAACAAAGGGTATATAACAAAGTGTTGAGATGTTATTGACCAAATACTTATTTTCCACCATAATTTGCAAATAAATTCATTAAAAATCCTACAATGTGATTTTCAGGATTTTTTTTCTAATTTTGTCTGTCATAGTTGAAGTGTACCTATGATGAAAATTACAGGCCTCTCTCATCTTTTTAAGTGGGAGAACTTGCACAATTGGTGGCTGACTAAATACTTTTTTGCCCCACTGTATATGCATAGTCACTTTAAATATACATACTACCGCAATTAGCCCGACCAACCAGTGCCCCCGCACATTGGCTATCCGGACTATAGGCATTGTGTCCCGCCACCCACACCCGCCAACCCCTCTTTTAAGCTACTGCTACTCTCTGTTTATCATATATGCATAGTCACTTTAACCATATCTACATGTACATACTACCTCAATCAGCCCAACTAACCGGTGCCTGTATAGAGCCTCGCTACTGTTTTAGCCTCAATAGTGTATATAGCCTCGCTACTGTTATAGCCTCAATAGTGTATATAGCCTCGCTACTGTTATAGCCTCAATAGTGTATATAGCATCGCTACTGCTATAGCCTCAATAGTGTATAGAGCCTCGCTACTGTTTTAGCCTCAATAGTGTATATAGCCTCGCTACTGTTATAGCCTCAATAGTGTATATAGCCTCGCTACTGTTATAGCCTCAATAGTGTATAGAGCCTCGCTACTGTTTTAGCCTCAATAGTGTATATAGCCTCGCTACTGTTATAGCCTCAATAGTGTATATAGCCTCGCTACTGTTATAGCCTCAATAGTGTATAGAGCCTTGCTACTGTTTTAGCCTCAATAGTGTATATAGCCTCGCTACTGTTATAGCCTCAATAGTGTATATAGCCTCGCTACTGTTATAGCCTCAATAGTGTATATAGCCTCGCTATTGTTATAGCGTCAATAGTGTATATAGCCTTGCTACTGTTATAGCCTCAATAGTGTATATAGCCTCGCTACTGTTATAGCCTCAATAGTGTATATAGCCTCGCTACTGTTATAGTCTCAATAGTGTATATAGCCTCGCTACTGTTATAGCCTCAATAGTGTATATAGCCTCGCTACTGTCATAGCCTCAATAGTGTATATAGCATCCCTACTGTTATAGCCTCAATAGTGTATATAGCCTCGCTACTGTCATAGCCTCAATAGTGTATATAGCATCACTACTGTTATAGCCTCAATAGTGTATATAGCATCACTACTGTTATAGCCTCAATAGTGTATATAGCATCGCTACTGTTATAGCCTCAATAGTGTATATAGCATCGCTACTGTTATAGCCTCAATAGTGTATATAGCCTCGCTACTGTTATAGCCTCAATAGTGTATATAGCATCGCTACTGTTATAGCCTCAATAGTGTAAAATAGCATCGCTACTGTTATAGTCTCAATAGTGTATATAGCATCGCTACTGTTATAGCCTCAATAGTGTATATAGCATCGCTACTGTTATAGCCTCAATAGTGTATATAGCATCGCTACTGTTATAGTCTCAATAGTGTATATAGCATCGCTACTGTTATAGCCTCAATAGTGTATATAGCATCGCTACTGTTATTTTTCACTGTCATTTTTACTGTTGTTTTTACTTCTGTTGTTTTTATTTCTTTACTGATCTATTGTTCATCTAATACCTTTTTTTAACTTAGAAATTGCACTGTTGGTTAGAGCCTGTAAGTAAGCATTTCACTGTAAGGTCTACCTACACCTGTTGTATTCGGCGCACTTGACAAATAAACTGATTTTATTTGTTAACAGTCAGAAGAGTCAAACCCTTTCCAATCAAATCAAATTAAATTGAATTTGTCACATGCGCCGAATACAACAGGTGTTGACCTTACAGTGAAATGCTGACTTACAAGCCCTTAACCAACAATGCAGTTTTAAGAAAATACCTAAAAAAAAGTAAGACACATAAGAATAACAAATAATTAAAGAGCAACAGTAAATAGCGGGGCTATATACAGGGGGTACAGGTACAGAGTCAATGTGCTGGGGCACCGGTATCGCCTCTCCTTCTATCTCTATCTCTGACTAATGTAATATGTAATAATGTAATGCATCATTATCTGCATTGTCTACGGAGCTGCCACACACACACAGTCTGAATTTAGTACCGCTCCGTTCCACTGTCTCTTGCTCAGAGCTGTTAGCATACAGAAGCTAACTCTCATGCTAATCACATACTGACGTCCTCTCCTCGGCCCCCTCCTCCCTCCTTCCTTCATTCTCCTACCTCCCTCTTTTCATTAGGTACTCTTTCTCGTCTTCTGAAAACCATTTGCCAATAGTTTTGGCATCCCAAGGTCATTCTCATAATTGCCAAACATAATTTAACTGTTTTTGGACAATCTAGGGCCGTGGTTGTACTAATGTACTAATTAATTAACTAATTAACACTGGAACATTAAAGTACGCTCCCATGATGACAGTTAGTGTGGGCACGCATGCACACACACATACACACATACACACATGCACAAACACACACACAGGACAAACTAATTATCCTCTCAGCTCATTTTAAGGTGTCAAAGAGTCAGAGGGTATCACAGATTAATGTGTCCCCCTGAGTGAATACTTATAAAGAGAGTTCCACCCTGGGAGCTAGCTGGCCATTCTACACACACAACCCCCCTCCCCAACACACACACAAACACCCACGCACGCACATACACACACGAAAAACGAATTATCCTCTCAGCTCATTTTAAGGTGTCAAAGAGTCAGAGGGTGTCACAGATTAATGTGTCCCCCTGAGAGAATACTTCTAAAGAGAGTTCCACCCTGGGAGCTAGCTGGCCATTCTACACACACAACCTCCCTATCCCAACACACTCACACACACACCACACACACACACACACAGACAGGTGTGTTACCTGATGCTGCTCATACTTCCACCAGTCTCAGAGCCCAGCTTGCATCTCTCCAACTGGGTGGCTACAATCTGTCTTTCTGCCTCCAGCTCACGGGTCAGTCTCTCAAACTGCAGCTCCTACAGGGGAGAGAGACAGGGAGAGATACACACACATGAAAACCTCTAAAACCTTTTTTTGTGGGGGGTAGGGGGTTCTACTAAGCTAACATATGTCATTGTTTTATGGTCATGCCATGGATCATTTAGCTGTTTAATTTCGAATTGTAGGACCCCTGTATGTATAAAAAAACGAATTCAAATGAATTGATCAAATGTTACATTTGGCCTTTACAACTCTAGCCCATAGAAACGCAATGAATAACACATTCATAAATGGCCAGAAAAATACAGTAAAAAAAGATGTAAGGTTTTGAAGTGTCTTTCCTATATCTAGGAGATAAAAGAAAACTCAGGAAATATTGATGTTTTTTGGACACATATTTAACCCCGTTTTTTGTTGGCACAAAAAAAACGTCATACTTACATTCATTTGTATGGGCTACCTTTAGGTCATAGAGCAAATCTAAGGACACCATCGTGTTTGTGGGAGTCTCCCCTTTCCATAGTGGGGTCTTATTTATTTGTAGCCCAAACAGTTTGGACGCTACAGACAGAAGTTGGCACGTCGGCGGTACCAAATTCAGACGAGTCCCGTGGGGCTTTTGGAGGTCGTGGAGCAAAACAGAGAATACCATCAGGTTCATAAGTGTCTCATCTTTCCATAGAGTGGTCATATTAGTTAGTAGCCTAACAGTTCGGACACTACAGACGTTTCTGTGAGAAGACCCATTTCTGTGATGTCTCCTGGTCTGACAAACAGCGCTGTAGCTCTGTCACTTTCCACAGCACATGCAGACGGCCGACAGAAGCAGATGAGTTGGATTGAGACACAGCCCATGTAAAAAACAGATATCGCTGGCTTAAACTGACAGATTTTGATGAGGATTTTGTTGTTATGTTATTAGATTGACACGCGGGTGAGTCAACAGACTCTTAATTATTAATACACAGATCCAGCACCCAGTACTACACACAGATAGACACATACCATAGCTCACAGGTCATTCTCGATAATGTAAGGGCTTTTCTACTCGGAAGGTCTTCAAGGGGAGTATTGCGTCCGAATGTGTGTGCGGGTGTGCCTGTGCATGTGTGTGGTTTACAGCAGCTGATGCATTAGGTGGTTAAGTGGCTTAATGGTGGTTCTTCATATCAGTCTCCAAAGCCATCATCTACAACCCAGACTGATGAGGCTCACAGAGGAGACCGAACTGTGTGTGTGTGTATTTGGTTTAATCACGGCCAGAAGCGGATCGATAGTACACTGATCTCTACGCCTGTGAAAGGGTTTGTGCGTATGTGTGTATGTGTGAAATAGATTTTTGAAAGCCATTTGGGCGGGTGAATGAGTTGATCCCCAGCCACAATCTGAAATCTCACCCCCACCCAAAATCCGTTCTCTTGCTACCGACCCCAACACATCAGCCCAGTACACCCCCAGCTCAAATCCCTATCCTCCACTACCCCTCATCTCCTCTCCCCAGTCCTTTCACCAACTCTCCTCTGCTTTCCTCTCTACAGCTCTGCTCTCTCATCCCTCTATTCTTGCCTGTCTTTCCACCATTCCTCACCTCCCCTCTACTTTCCACCATTCCTCACCTCCCCTCTACTTTCCACCATTCCGCACCTCCCCTCTACTTTCCACCATTCCTCACCTCCCCTCTACTTTCCACCATTCCTCACCTCCCCTCTACTTTCCACCATTCCTCACCTCCCCTCTACTTTCCACCATTCCTCACCTCCCCTCTACTTTCCACCATTCCTCACCTCCCCTCTACTTTCCACCATTCCTCACCTCCCCTCTACTTTCCACCATTCCTCACCTCCCCTCTACTTTCCTCTGTTCCTCACCTTTCTCCTTTCCTTTAATCGAGACAGAGAGAAAGCTCAAACTAGAAGCAAAAACAAAGCTCAAAATGCAAACAGACCAGAAATAAACGATTATTCCAAATCTTAACTCTTCTACCAACTAAGATGAACATCAGTCAGGAAAAGTGTCAAACTAAAAGCACTTGATCCCCCCCCCCTCCCTCAAATCTCAGGCCCAAACAACATCCTTAGCCTAGATTTATCAGCACATGCACCATAGGCATGAGTTTAGAATAGTCCTCTGTGAACTGCGTGACCCTGCCGTCACGTCTGTGTGTGAGTTTGTATGTGTGTGTGTGTGCACACGAAAGAGAACAGGTTTGAATTCCAACACACTTTGTGAGTAACGTAAAGGTGTGTGCCTACCAGACCTGAATAGAACAGCAGAACAACTAGTCACAAAGGTCACTATAGCATCATTCGAATCCCCCAGAAACCCCTCTAACATCGCTCATCAGCCCAGTGACTCCTCCAACACACACACGCTCACATGCGGACGTACGTGCATGGATGCACCAAACAGACACACACACACACATACAAGTTCACAGCTTTTTTCACAGCAAAAGGAACAGAGAAGTGTTTGGAAATGGTAAGTGCATTTGGGGTGAAATTACAGTTAAATGTGTTTGAGATGAAGATTAAATTGTCAATGTTTCGGTTTATAAACCTAAATCTGGTGTCCCTGTGCGTGGTAATAGAGTCCTTTAATTAGTCCTATTTCCCATTCAGGACAAAGTCCCCCTGGTGTTAGGCCATCAGAGTAAAGTGGTCAATCTGCAGCTAATAGCAGACCGTTTTGAGACAGAGAGAGAGTGTGGACATTAAAATGATAAGTGACCTTCTGCTTTAAATCAGAAGAGAGAGAGGGAATGAAAGGGGACTTGCTCTCATGCATAAAAAACACAGTCAATGAAATCATTTCCTCTTTTCCTCTCCTCCACTCTTCCTCTGCTCCCTCCACTGTCTTCTTGTGTGTAATTATATAGGTTTCAAGCCCTTGACCACTTATCAGCACACGCACTATAGGCATGAGTTTAGAATAGTCCTCTGTGAACTGTGGCAGGGCAGCCTAGTGGTTAGAGTGTTGGACTAGTAACAGAAAGGTTGCATGTTCAAATCCCCAAGCTGACAAGTACAAATCTGTCATTCTGCCCCTGAACAGGCAGTTAACCCACTGTTCCTAGGTGATCATTGAAAATAAGAACTTGTTCTTAACTGACATACCTAGTTAAATAAAGGAATAAAATCAGGTGAGCTAGTTCATGGCTAGCTCAGAATTGTGAACTTTCTGGGGTCCCTGAGGAGAAGGTTTGAAAACCACTATCTGTAGACACTTTGAGGTTTTGTTTTGTTCTGCTTAAGTTCATGTCCGTTACTGAAGAATTTACGAGTCTTTATCATAGGAGTTGAGTGACACGAAGACCCCTCCATAGAAGCTGTGTGTAATGTGTGTCTGAGTTAGTGTAGTGTACTGTTACCAGCCCTGGGGCCTGCAGGACAAGGAGACAGGTCTCTCTCTCTCTCTCTCTCTCTCTCTCTCTCTCTCTCTCTCTGTGTCTCTCTCTCTCTCTCTCTCTCTCTCTCTCTCTCCCAGTGATGCCCCAAGTCAGCTCTCTCTCTCTCTCTCCAGTGATGCCCCAAGTCAGCTCTCTCTCTCTCTCTCTCTCTCTCTCTCTCTCTCTCTCTCTCTCTCTCTCTCTCTCTCTCTCTCTCTCTCTCTCTCTCTCTCTCTCTCTCTCTCTCTCTCTCTCTCTCTCTCTCTCTCTCTCTCTCTCTCTCTCTCTCTCTCTCTCTCTCTCTCTCTCTCTCTCTCTCTCTCTCTCTCTCTCTCTCTCTCTCTCTCTCTCTCTCTCTCTCTCTCATATAAGTGTTTTGATCCTGCAGGTTTGTCTCATGGCCCATCTGCTGTTGCCTCACCTGAGAGGGTGTGGTCTCCAACTGAAACAAACACACAGTGCACCTGTATCGATGCGGAGCACCTGACACACACCTGTGTTATTGTTCTCTGCAGGATTCAGTTAACATTTCTTTGTTCAATACATACATATCCTCTGCCATGCAGGACAATGAGACAGTCAGTAGGCTAGGGCTGTGGGGAGAGTGTATTTCATTTGACACTGTTAGTTGTGTATCTAGTGGTCTCTGCTGTACTGACCAACTCATAGAAAATGTCTACTTTTGAAGGGTAGGTTGTTATGAGTTGGAACACTGTAATAATGGCACTGTGCGTCGGGAAGCAGGTGCAAGTGAAACCTTCAATAAAACAACAAAACCAAGAATGACACAATTCTATGAGGCTACACGCCGGTACACAAGAATAATACCAACTGGTGAATGAACATAAGAGCGTGACATATAAAGTGGAGGAAATGAAGTCCAGGTGTGAATCATAATGATTAACAGGTGTGCGTAATGATGAGTGTGAGGTGTGCGTAATGAAGAATCCCAGGACAGGTGGTTAGTATTCCGGCGGTGTCGTAGGCTACGAGGGGAGGAGCAGGAGAAGATGTGACACACACACACACAAAACAAAAACTGTCCACGGATATTATAACAGCAAAACTAAGACTTCTGACTGCAACCAGCTGGCAAAAAACTTGTTTAAAATATTCAACACCCAAACACAGCAACACTTTGAAGTATTTGGTCTTTATAAATTACAGGTTAAATCATTACAAGCACCTGGGAAATAGAGGAAGAGACAGGGAGAGAGAGAGAGAGAGAGAGAGAGAGAGAGAGAGAGAGAGAGAGAGAGAGAGAGAGAGAGAGAGAGAGAGGAGAGAGAGAGAGAGAGAGAGAGATAAAGAGAAAAGAGCGAGAAGGATTGTTGATAAGGGCCTGAGGCTGTGTTCTATTAGACCAGAAGCACAAACATTCAGTAAGAGATGTCAGACAGACATACAGACAGACACACTGCCTGTCTCAGCATGTTAAACTGTACAGAGGAACTCCTCACTCCTCTCCTACTCACGCTCTCTCACTCTCTCTGTCTCTCTCGCTCTCTCTCTGTGTCTCTGTCATAACTCTCTCTCTGTTCTCCTACAATTATGAGAAGCTCAATCGAATATCTCTGCCTTCTTCAAAAATAAAGGTGCTATCTAGAGCCTACAAGTTTTTTTGGGCTGTGCCCATAGGAGAACCCTTTGAAGAGCCATTTTTGGTTTCAAGTAGAACCCTTTTGGTTCCAGGTAGAACCCTTTCCACAGGGGTTCTACATGGAACCCAAAACAGTTCTACCTGGAACCAAAAAGGGTTCTCCTATGAGGACAGCCAAAGAACCCTTTTGGAAACCTTTTTTCTAAAAGTGTGGTCTGCTATGTTTCCTAACAACTAGAGAGAACAGAGGAAGGAGGAAGAGGTGGAAAGAGGGAATACACAGACAGTGAGAGATAGTGAGGTAGGGAAGGAGGGATGGAAGGATGGAGGGATAGAGGTAAAGAGGGATGGAGAGTGGGAGCGAGGGGACTGGTACTGTAGGCATCAATGCTGTGTAATACTTGAGACCACATATTGAGTGTCGGTCTTGTTTCTGTGTAGGATACAGTTGTACTCCGTCTTGACCTGGTCTCGGGACAGTGAGGACATGTAATTTCTTCCGGAGACCAGCAGAGTAAAAAACATCATTATCAGCTTCCTTTCAGTCAGAGCATAAAACCGCTTCGCTAGGCCAAATATATACACTCCTTTCTTGAAACATTAGTATCTTAACAGCCTTTATAGATATGCTTGCGCAGTGGTGAACCTAGAGACCTTCAGTGTGTGATAGGTTGGTGATCCTGAAAGGACAGCAACTGTAATACCAGCTCACTCATGTAGGAGAGGTCACTTTTTGTAAAACACAAGTGGAGGCTATACGCAGGTATAAACCCTATACCATTTTTATTCAGTGGGCATTGCTTATACTCACTTCTTAATCCCTACTGTTGAGTATCAAAATTAGTGTAGTGGAGGTGTGCGACTTATCATTTATGTAGTACAATGGAGAAATCATGCACAAAGTAGCCAATACAATCGCAAAGCCCGTGAAATATATTCACATACATGTGCGCTGAACACATAGCCTAGTTACAGCAGAATATCATCTGCAGGCAGCAAGAGTGTGCAGCTCTCAACTGGTTTTGGCATGGAGCAGATCACAGAATAACGCCATCGGTAGCCCGGTGGATAGGAAAGACGTTTCAATGTATGATATCTACCAGTAAATGTTAATGCTAACTAAGTCACCAATGGGTGTGTAAACTAGGTATTGAAACAGGTAAGTCCTAAGTGTTGGTTAGTAGGCTATTTGTGACGCGCAATTGTCATCATGCCTGTTTGCATCAGGGGCGTAGACAGGGGCGTAGACATTTTTAAAAGTGTGATTTTGAGAGTGAAACTGACAGCGTTTGAACTACTTTGCATGTCTGAAACAAAAAGACATTCATAATATCAGTCAAAAATATCAAATTCCCAGTTTATGCTACAAAACCAACTTCATAAGGGGTTTTAAAAATGTATTATATTTGACTCAATGTTCCGTGACGTACACTAAGGCAGTGTTGGCAGAATAGATGGATGCAGTTCAATGCATGATTCATATAATTCACCAATACATTTCTTGGTATCAGGTTGTAAATCATAGCTGGCAAGGGCAATGATCACAAGTCAGTAATAACATGGCTAATAGGCTAGCATATCTATTTATGTAGCAAGATAAAAACACAGACCCTAACATTAGCTTGATAGCTAGCTAGCTGCTAGGAGGATGTAATGTCATTGGAGGAGTGACTGACTTTTTCCCCCCGTATTGTTTTTCAGTGGCTATACACAGCTAGAGATGCAGGTGTCATTTGGTTAGCTAGCAAGAACTTGAACAACTGTTAAACAGTTATCATATCTCTTGGGTTCGCAAATTCACTCTGACTATCTACTCCTAATTCAGAGCACCCTCGTCTGAGTGTGCCTGAGCCCAGAACAACTGATGAATGTATGAACGTGCAACACCTGCTGAATTTGTCCTGTGTCAGTAAACATAGGCACAAAAAAATCATAGTTTGTCAAGAATGCTCTAGATAACATGTAAATAATCTAACCAGCTCTGCTACAGGGAGTAAAATGGTCAGCGTGAGGTGTCCTCTCATTTGTGTCTGGAAGTAGCTAGCTAGCAAGCAAGCCATCTTTAGCCAGTTAGCTTTTGTGCTTGGCTGGAACAAGCATGCATTGGCAGGCAAGCTGCAGAAGGACAAGGAGGCTACCATTCCCCATCTTTTATCAGTGCAATTTTGACAGCCAACTAGCTGAAAAAGTTTCAGAGGGTTTATCTAATGGTCCTTCATTAGATATTAGCTCATCTTGCTCTGGCTAGCACTAGTTGTTGATCTTGTTGTCGTTGATGTGCATAACTGAGGGAGAGAGAGCACACCTTTTCATGGTTGTTTAATCAATAGTACTGTAAAGTTCCCAAATGTAAAGTAACATATTTGCAGAAATCACTTCAGGTGTATTTTGCGGCTTTTGGCGAATGCATTATAAGGCTATAAAGTGTAAACACACAGTCCAGTTCAAAGTGAATGATGGTGGGCCTGTGTGGCAAATGGCTTATTTGTATAAATGTCTACTGTAGTTCTGATTGGCTACAGCGCAACGGTCTGTGTAGATTCCGGTCCTGGACAAGACAGATGTTTTTATTAGGTTTTATTTCCTGCAGTGTATATTAATTGTCCAACACACGGCTGCTTTCCCACTCTACATTCCTATAGAATTTTCACAAATGCCTTAGTATACACTACAGGTCAAAGGTTTTGACACACCTACTCATTCAAGGGTTTTCTTTATTTTTACTATTTTCTACATTGTATAATAATAGCGAAGACATCAAAACTATGAAATAACACATATGGAATCATGTAGTAACCAAGAAGTGTTAAACAAATCAAAATATTTTTTATATTTGAGATTCTTCAAATACCCACCCTTTGCCTTGATGACAGCTTTGCACTCTCTTGGCATTCTCTCAACCAGCTTCATGTGGTAGTAATCTGGAATGCATTTCAATGAATGCCTTGTTAAAAGTTAATTTGTGGAATTTCTTTCCTTCTTATTGCGTTTGAGCCAATCAGTTGTGTTGTGACAAGGCAGGGATGGTATACAGAAAATAGCCCTATTTGGCAAAAGACCATATTATTGCAAGAACAGCTCAAATAAGCAAGGAGAATGTCACGTCCTGACCTAAGTTCCTTTTTTATGTCTCTATCTTATTTGGTCAGGGCGTGATTTGGGGTGGGCATTCTATGTTTTGTTCTAGGTTTTGTACTTCTATGTGTCTGGCCTGGTATGGTTCCCAATCAGAGGCAGCTGTCAATCGTTGTCTCTGATTGAGAACCATACTTAGGTAGCCTGTTCCCACCTGTGTTTGTGGGTAGTTGTTTTCTGTTTTGTGTTGTTTCACCTGACAGGACTGTTTCGTTTCTTACATTCTCGTTGTTATATTGTTTCGTGTTCTGATATATTAAAATATTAACATGGACACTTCTAACGCTGCGTGTTGGTCCGATCTTGACTACTCTTCGTCAGACGAAGAGGAGAATCATTACAGAGAAATGACAGTCAATCATTACTTTAAGACATGAAGGTCAGTCAATGCGGAACATTTCAAGAATTTCAAGGTTTCTTCAAGTGCAGTCGCAAAATCCATCAAGCACTATCATGAAACTGGTTCTCATGAGGACCACAGATAGGAAAGGAAGACCCAGAGTTACGTCTGCAGCAGAGGATAAGTTCATTAGAGTTACCAGCCTCAGAAATTGCAGCCCAAATAAATCCTTCACGGAGTTCAAGTAACAGACACATCTCAACATCAACTGTTCAGAGGTGTGAATCAGGCCTTCATGGTCGAATTGCTGCAAAGAAGCCACTACTAAAGGACATCAATAAGAAGAAGAGACTTGCTTGGGCCAAGAAACACGAGCAATGGACATTAGACCGATGGAAATGTATCCTTTGGTCTGGAGTCCAAATTGAAGATTTTTGGTTCCAACCTGCATTTTTTTGTGAGGCGGTGTGGGTGAACGGATATTCTCTGCATGTGTATTTCCCCCCACAAAGCATAGAGGAGGAGGTGTTATGGTGTGGGGGTGCTTTGCTGGTGACACTGTCAGGAATTTATTTAGAAGTTTGCATACATTTTTATAAAAATGGTCCCACTCATTAAGTCAGAATTTGATTGGTTGATTCCACTGTCACTCCAAAATTTTGCCCTCAAACATTTGAATAGCAGGTGCCTGAATCTAGCTTCTGATGGTCAAGCCAATGGCTGATTTAGCTAGCTAGATGTGTCTCCCCAGAGACAAGCAAATAACAATACTGATTGGATCTTTTTTCTCTTCAGTTTTAACCCTTTCCTTTCCAACTAAAACTGAAGAGATTAGATGAGAATGTCATTGAAAATAATAATATCATGACCATTATTATTAGTCATTATTTTATAGGATGTGTTCCACACTGTGTTTGGGTTAGTAATCATTTGTAGTGGCTCTATTTTACATCAGCATGCATTTTTTCACAATTCTGAATTTCTAAAGAATCCATATGTTGTTCTGAAATATGAACCCAGAAATACTGGACATTTTGAACTCTTATTATGATGGTGATTTGACACTCGCATTTTTCTGGTCTCGGTCTTGACTCAGTCTCAGACCCCTTGTCCCCCTCCCAGTCTAGGTCTTAACTTGGTCTCGCTTTAGGTGGTCTCAAACACAACACTGGTAGACATACAGAGTTAGACATAACAAAGCTGTTGATAGTATTGTTTGAGTGTGTGGTGTGTTTTGTGTGGATACTGAAATTGAACAGTAGAGTGCATTATAATTTAAATGTGATGAATAGTTTAATTAGGATCATAGTAAGGGAAGGCCCTGTGTCACGACTTCTGCCGAAGTTGGTCCCTCTCCTTGTCCGGGCGGCGTTCGGCGGTCGATGTCACCGGTTTTCTAGTCACCACCGATCCATGTTTCATGTTCGATTTGTTTTGTCTTCATTAGAACACACCTGATTTCCATTCCATAATCATTGTTCCCTATTTAACCCTCTGTTTTCCCTCCTGGTTTTGTGCGTGTTTGTTATTGTCAAGTTGTCTCATTTTGTGACCTGGATTATTTAGTCTTCTTTATGGAAAAGTAACGGTTATTACTCATCTCTGTGTCCTGCGCCTGACTCCGCCTTACCCGCATCACCTAGACATTTGACACCCTGTTCCCTAAGCCTTCTTTGCCTCTCTCTCTTTCTCCATCTCGCTCTCTCTCTCTCCCCTCTCCATCCCTCCCTCCCTGCCTGTCTCGCTATGCTCTGTTTAGTAGCCAATTTAAGAGCCCTTTCATAAACAAACAATGCTAGACAAACATAAACTCCTCTCTAACTCGCCAGGGGACCTAACAACACACGCACATGCATGCACACACACACGTTTCTCTCTATAGCCAGGGGAACCAGAGAAACAACAGCAGGTCTCCATGCTGTCTCGTTTTCAACAAAGAGAGAAAAAGTTAACCCTCTATCGTTACAGAGCTGAAAAAACAAACTCAAGAAAAGTGTATGTTCTAGTTCCTCACTAGCGATAACTGAAGGGTTTTCCCAATGTGGTTAAGTAGACAATGTAATATCACATTACTCAACTGTGCGTTTGATATGGCGTCACCTTCCACAAATACAAAAGTAACAGCAAGCCACTAAAACTTTACCTACACTCCCGAACAGCAAGCCAAGACAACAAAGACAAAGTTTAGAAACCTTGAGAGGAACCAGACTCTATATTAGCAACTTCCCAATGCACTACTATGTGACCCTGACATGATATAGAGCCACAGTGGTACAGGAACTAGCTATTGGCAAAACCAAACACATCCATATTGAAACAGGTATGTTCATTTAGCAGACACTTTTATTCAAAGGCACTAACATACTGTACATTAAACACACAAAGTATTTTATTTTATTTTATTTCACCTTTATTTAACCAGGTAGGCTAGTTGAGAACAAGTTCTCATTTGCAACTGCGACCTGGCCAAGATAAAGCATAGCAGTGTGAACAGACAACACAGAGTTACACATGGAGTAAACAATTAACAAGTCAATAACACAGTAGAAAAAAAAGGGGAGTCTATATACAGTGTGCAAAAGGCATGAGGTAGGCGAATAATTACAATTTTGCAGATTAACACTGGAGTGATAAATGATCAGATGGTCATGTACAGGTAGAGATATTGGTGTGCAAAAGAGCAGAAAAGTAAATAAATAAAAACAGTATGGGGATGAGGTAGGTAAAAATGGGTGGGCTATTTACCGATAGACTATGTACAGCTGCCGCGATCCGTTAGCTGCTCAGATAGCAGATGTTTTAAGTTGGTGAGGGAGATAAAAGTCTCCAACTTCAGCGATTTTTGCAATTCGTTCCAGTCACAGGCAGCAGAGAACTGGAACGAAAGGCGGCCAAATGAGGTGTTGGCTTTAGGGATGATCAGTGAGATACACCTGCTGGAGTGCGTGCTACGGATGGGTGTTGCCATCGTGACCAGTGAACTGAGATAAGGCGGAGCTTTACCTAGCATGGACTTGTAGATGACCTGGAGCCAGTGGGTCTGGCGACGAATATGTAGCGAGGGCCAGCCGACTAGAGCATACAAGTCTCAGTGGTGGGTGGTTTAAGGTGCTTTAGTGACAAAACGGATGGCACTGTGATAAACTGCATCCAGTTTGCTGAGTAGAGTGTTGGAAGCAATTTTGTAGATGACATCGCCGAAGTCGAGGATCGGTAGGATAGTCAGTTTTACTAGGGTAAGTTTGGCGGCGTGAGTGAAGGAGGCTTTGTTGCGGAATAGAAAGCCGACTCTTGATTTGATTTTCGATTGGAGATGTTTGATATGAGTCTGGAAGGAGAGTTTACAGTCTAGCCAGACACCTAGGTACTTATAGATGTCCACATATTCAAGGTCGGAACCATCCAGGGTGGTGATGCTGGTCAGGCGTGCGGGTGCAGGCAGCGAACGGTTGAAAAGCATGCATTTGGTTTTACTAGCGTTTAAGAGCAGTTGGAGGCCACGGAAGGAGTGTTGTATGGCATTGAAGCTCGTTTGGAGGTTAGATAGCACAGTGTCCAAGGACGGGCCGGAAGTATATAGAATGGTGTCGTCTGCGTCCTGGTGGATCAGGGAATCGCCCGCAGCAAGAGCAACCACACTCCAACAGACCACGCAGCCTTTTATCTAGACAACGTCATACCCAGACAATCTTTTATAAGACAGTAGAATGTGAGGATATAAGAACAGCGATGGTAGCTATTCAACCTGAACAGGTCATCCTAAGATTCAGAACTTTCCTTTCTTCCTCTCCGTCAGTATTAGAGCTGGTGTGTTGAGCCGGGATGGCAGAAAGGAGATTGAGATTGGGTTCACACTCTGTGACTGTGGAGAGAGACGAAATGTCACCTGCAAATGTCACTGCCTAAATGCCACTGCAGTTCTGTGTCCTAGACTCTGTAAGACTGTGTGTGTGTGTGTGTGTGTGTGTGTGTGTGTGTGTGTGTGTGTGTGTGTGTGTGTGTGTGTGTGTGTTGGTTCTTCTATTATTGTGGGGACCTGAAATCCCCAAAAGTCCCCACAAGGATAGTAAAACAAGGAACCATCTCCCTCGTGGGGACATTTACTACATCCCCATGAGGACAAAGGCTATTTTAAACTTAGGGGTTAGATTTTGGGTTAGAGTTACAATTAGGGTTAGGGTTAGAATTAGGGTTAGGGTAAGGGTTTAGTGGTTAGGTTTATGAGTTAGGTTTCGGTTTCGGGTTTGGGTCAAAGTTATGGTTAAGTTTACAGAAACTAGGATTTTGAATGGAAATACATTTTAGGTCCCAATGAGGAATGAAGAACATAACGTGTGTGTGTGCACGTGTGGGTATGTACGCATTGGTGTGTACGCACACGTGTGTGTGCTTGTGTGCGTGTGGCAGCAGGTAGGTTAAGAGCGTTGGGCCAGTAACCAAAAAGTCACTGGTTCAAATCCCTGAGCCAACTAGGTGAACAAATCTTCCGACGTGCCCTAGAGCAAGGCACAACCCTAATTGGTCCTGTAAATCGCTCTGGATAAGAGTGTCTGCTAAATGTGTGTTTTTTGCATCTTTCAAGTGTGTCTTTTAGCAATCTTCGTTAATAGTCACGATGCCCTGGCACTATTTTTGATTATATTTGAAGTATAGTTAGTTTGGCAGTAGGCCTATTGTGTATGTACAGTGTACTGAGTGAACAAAACATTAGGAACACCTGCTCATTCCATGACATAGCCTGACCAAGAGAATCCAGATGAAAGCTATGATCCCTTATTGATGTCACTTCAAATCAGTGTAGATGAAGGGGAGGAGACATGTGAAAGAAGGATTTTAAGCCTTGAGACAATGGACACATAAATTGTGTATGTCTGCCATTCAGAGGGTGAATGGGCAAGACAAAACATTGAAGTGCCTTTGAACATGGTATGGTAGTATGTGCCAGGTACACCAGTTTGGGTCAAGAACTGCTGGGTTTTTCACGATCAGCAGTTCCCCATGTGTATCAATAATGGTCCACTACCCACAGGACATCCAGAGATATGTGATGTGATCCCACTTTCAGCTGTTTGTTGACCCTCTCCCCAGTGCCCCCCCCTCCCCCCTCTGTGTAAATGTGTTTTTCAGTGAAGGATGGTGGGAGGAGCTATAGTAGGGCGGGCTCATTGTAATGGCTGCAATAGAATGAATGCAACAGAATGAAACATATGGAAACCACACAAAAAAGTGATCCTCCCCTAAACCCATAATAATAATTAAAGTGGATAGCAGAGAACATGTCTACTTTTACCCTTTTACCCTTCTTGGCAGTGGCAAACCGTCATTCAGGGAAGGCAGAGTTTAGCCTTTAGGGTTTGGGTTTAGCTAAAAAAACAAAAACTTTTTGAACAGTCATCCAACTCGAAATTCCAAGTAGGGAACTCAGGCCTCTTTCTAGAGCTCCAATCTGAAGATCACTGACATCATGATTCAACCTTGTTTTTTTCAGAGTTCCCAGTTGTCTTGAAAGCACCATATATCCAGAGAATGGCAGTCTTTGATGACAAAGTTTGATGACAAAATTTGCCCACAAGAAGGACCAACACGCCACCTTCCTGTTCAAGTGAGCACAGCACAACAGTGTGTCCAAAAATGTCTTGTATGCTGCTGTATAAATGATGTAATATGCCAGGGAGATATGAATAGAGTAGCTAAGAAAGTAATACTAAGTGTATGTTGTGTAGTAAGCTGTTAGTAGCCCATGTGCCTCACACTAATAATTTGGTCCCGTTCCCCCTCATAACTTAGTCTACTGTTCTGACTTGGTGGTGCACATGTAGCCTATAGCCTGTTTTAGGAAATGTAATCATGGAATATTGTAAGAGCTTTCATTGTCTGCTTATATGCCCCCTTTATTTATCCTATGGTTCTGGCTTGGTGTACAGTGAGAATACTATAAAATGGCCCATGTTCTGAATTATGTCGCTGTACATTTCAAAAGTGCTAAATAAATAATTATATTGACTATGTCCATCTAAGCTCGCTCATTAATGTCTTAACCAAAGTTATGGATTGCCTCTTATCTGCGCATCATTCCTTTATGCCATAGTTTGTACATCTCAATTGTTAGTAGAAACCACATTTGTTTAAACAAGTCAGCCATATCAGCTATGTTAAAAAAAGGCTGAATTAACTGTTTCGCTGCCAGACAAGGCTCCGCTGATAGCCAGGTGTACTGTAGCACTGTTAAGGATTCACTCCATTGTGCTGAAAAGAAAGCTGTGCTGTTGCGTCATGTTTATGTAGGCCCTAAGTGTGACGACCCTCCCACTCTGTCTGACGTATTCTTTCTCTTTGCTCTTGTTTTCCTTATTAGGATGTCGGTGGGCGGAGCGATGTCGGGGGGTCGTCAGCGAAATGGGACACACCTGGGCCCGATCACTGTGGACAAGAGTTGGGGTGGAAAGATCTCCTTTATTGTAAAAGCATTGCATTTTACTATAATTTCCCAACCAGAATCCATGGATTACATGGATTATATTTCCCAAACAGAAGCCATGGATTACAGGCAACATCCTCACCGAGCTAAAGGCGAAAGCTGCAGCTTTCAAGGAGCGGGACACTAATCCGGACGCTTATAAGATATCCCGCTATGCCCTCAGACAAACCATCTAACAGGCAAAGCATCAATACAGGACTAAGATTGAATCCTACACACTGGCTCTGACACTCGTTGGATGTGGCAGGGTATGAAAAATATTACAGACTACAAAGGGAAACCCAGTCACGAGCTGCCCAGTGACACGAGCTTACTAGCCAATAAAGCTTGCTTCAAGGCAAGCAACACTGAAGAATGCATGAGAGCACCAGCTTTTCCAGATGACTGTGTGATCACGCTCTATGGCAAGAGGTACTGGAGTGCCAAGTCTAGGACCAAATGGCTCCTAGCTTCTACCCCCCAAGCCATAAGACTGCTGAACAACTAATCAAATGGTCACACGGACTATTTACATTGACCCCCCCCCTTGTTTTTACACTGCTGCTACTCACTGATTATTATCTATGCATAGTCACTTTACAAATTACCTAAAATAACCTGTACCCCTAGACATTGACTGGGTAGAGGTACCTCCTGTATATAGCCTCGTTATTGTTATGTAATTTCTTTTTATATTTTATATTTGATTTTTAGTAGTTTATTTAGTAAATATTTTCTTAACTCTATTTCTTGAACTGCATTGTTGGTTATGGGTTTGAAAGTAAGCATTTCACGGTCTACTACACCTGTTGTATTCGGCGCATGTGACAAATAAAATTTGATTTGATTTAATATATCATTGTATTTGCAGTTCAGAGAAAAAAATGGCCTTTTAGAAATATTTCATGCAATTCAGTCATTTTACATATTAGCAGAATATTTTTTAACACTACACAAATTACCAAAATTACAGGTTAAGAATGGACAGAGAGATAGGCCTATGTGTTCACCTTATCATATTTCTCCAATGCCAAAACAGTGTGTCTTGTTTGCAACAAAACTGTCCCTGTTTGCAAATAATTACATCTGAGACGTCATTAGGAGTCTGAGCATTGTACTTTCAAAAGTTAGATTTACCTTTCCACCCCAGACAGATTAGAAAAATGTAAGCTTTAACTGCTGGCTACTCTTCTTCCATGGCTTAACCCAACGAGAGAAGGTCACAATTGTTTCCCTAAAAGCTGCCTGGGTTTAAACATATTCTACTGTAAAGAAAATGAATAGCTTAATCAATTGATAGTGACAGAATTAGATTACTTCCCGAGCAAAGTCCATGTTTTGTCTCCTCGACTATAAAAGGTTGTAGCTCAGCCTCTGAATGTCATAGAAACAAAATAATATATCCATATGGCCACCCAGACTATTTACATTCCCCCCCCCCCCTTTGTTTTTACACTGTTGCTACTCGTTTACCCCTACCTACACTACCGTTCAAAGGTTTGGGGTCACGAAGAAATGTCCTTGTTTTTGAAAGAAAAACACATTTTCTGTCCATTAAAATAGCATCAAATTGATCAGAAATGCAGTGTAGACATTGTTAATGCTGTAAATGACTATTGTAGCTGGAAACAGCTGCAATATCTACATAGGCGTACAGACGCCCATTATCAGCAACCATCTCTTCTGTCTTCCAATGGCACATTGTGTTAGCAAATCCAAGTTTATAATTTTAAAATGCTAATTGATCATTAGAAATCCCTTTTGCAATTATGTTAGCACAGCTGAAAACTGTTGTTCTGATTAAAGTAGCAATAAAACTGGCCTTCTTTAGACGGGTTAAGTATCTGGGGCATCAGCATTTATGGGTTCGATTACAGGCTCAAAATGGCCGGAAACAAAAAACTTTCTAAACTCATCAGTCTATTCTTGTTCTAAGAAATTATGGCTATTCCATGCGAGAAATTGACAAGAAACTGAAGATCTCGTACAAAGCTGTGTACTACTCCCTTCACAGACAGCACAAACTGTCTCTAACCAGAATAGAAAGAGGAGTGGGAGGCCCCGGTGCACATCTGAGCAAGAAGACAAGTACATTAGAGTGTCTAGTTTGAGAAACAGACGCCTGACAAGTCCTCAACTGGACTTCATTAAATAGTACCACCAGTCTCAACGTCAACAGTAAGAGGCAACTCCGGGATGCTGGCATTCTAGGCAGTGTTCCTCTGTCCAGTGTCTGTGTTCTTTTGCCCAGCTTAATCTTTTCTTTTTATTGGCCAGTCTGAGATATGGCTTTTTCTTTGCAACTCTGCCTAGAAGGCCAGCATCCCGGAGTCGCCTCTTCACTGTTGACGTTGAGACTGGTGTTTTGCGAGTACTAACTCACATATTTCACATGTATTTTACAGCTTGTTCCTAGCATCGCGCTGTTATAGATCACTTTATATAATCGGATCAGTTTTATTTTCTTCAAAATCTTAAGCTAACAAGTGCTTTTTTCCATTTTCTTTAACAAATAGGTAGGCCTATGGCATACCCTCTTATACCCTTTCAATTTGAGTCTTTGTTTTAACTTAACAGCCCTTCACTGACACCGAAGTAGGATATTTAAAGAGTACAGAACAAGACTCCTTGGCAAGCTCCGGCTGGTCTCCTTCAACCACTTCTTGTCCCTCACCGTCCCTGGTCTCATATATCCCTGGACTTCGTCACAGGTTTCCCCCCGCTGATGGCAACACCGTCATCATGACAGTAGTAGACCGGTTGTCCAAAGCCGGCCATTTTATTCCTCTCCCCAAGCTACCCTCCGCCAAAGAGACAGCCCAGCTCATGGTGCAGCACGTCTTCGCCAGACGTCAGTGATGCCCTTGTCCCAAAGCTAGCGTAGTAATGACTACCTAAGGGCTTCCCTGTTTCATCTATTGCTGTTCACTGGACCCTATGATCACTTGGTTACATAGCTGATGCCCACTGGACTGTTCATTAATCACGGGACTCCATTTTATTTATTTTGTTAATCTGTTGGCCCCAGCCTCAAACTCAGGCCCTGAGTGTAGTTAACTGACTCTCTCTGCCCACGGCCAACAGCTCCGCACCCCCCGCAGCTACTTGCCCAAGCCTCCACAGCTTCTCCTTCACCTAAATCCAGGTAGCTGATGTTCTGGAAAGAGCTGCAAAACCTGTACCTGTACAAATCAGCTGGGCTAGACAATCTGGACCCTCTCTTTCTAAAATTATCCGCCGCCATTGTTGCAACCCCTATTACTAGTCTGTTCAACCTCTCTTTCGTATCGTCCGAGATTCCTAAAGATTGGAAAACTGCCGTGGTCATCCCCATCTTCAAAAGGGGTGACACTCTAGACCCAAACTGTTACAGACCTATATCCATCCTGCCCTGTCTTTGAAAGCCAAGTTAACAAACAGATCACCGACCATTTCGAATCCCACCGTACCTTCTCCGCTCAAGGTACTAAATTATATCATAACCGCCATTTATAAAAGAAGGTACTGTGCAGCCATCTTCATCGACCTGGCCAAGGCTTTCAACTCTGTCAATCTCCGTATTCTTATTGGCAACCTCAACAGCCTTGATTTCTCAAATGACTGCCTCGCCTGGTTCACCAACTACTGCTCAGATAGAGTTCAGTTTGTCAAATCGGAGGGCCTGTTGTCCGGACCTCTGGCATTCTCTAGGGGGTGCCACACGGTTCAATTCTCGGGCCGACTCTTTTCTCTTTATATATCAACGATGTCGCTCTTGCTGACGGTGATTACTTGATCCACCTCTACGCAGATGACACCATTCTGTATACTTCTGGCCCTTCTTTGGACACTGTGTTAACAAACCTCCAAACGAGCTTCAATGCCATACAACACTCCTTCTGTGGTCTCCAACTGCTCTTAAACTGCTCTCTTCAACCGATCTCTGCCCGCACCCGCCCGCTCGCCCGACTAGCATCACTACTCTGGATGGTTCTGACTTAGTGGACAACTACAAATACCTAGGTGTCTGGCTAGACTGTAAACTCTTCTTCCAAACTCATATTAAGCATCTCCATTTCAAAATGTTATCTAGAATCGGCTTCCTATTTCGCAAACAAAGCCTCCTTCACTCTCACACTGTCAAACATACCCTTGTAAAACTGACCATCCTACCGATCCTTGACTTCAGCGTTTACAAAATAGCCTCCAACACTCTATTCCGCAAACTTGATGCAGTCTATCACAGTGCCATCCGTTTTGTCACCAAAGCCCCATGTACCACCCACCACTGCGACCTGTATGCTCTTGTCAGCTGGCACTCGCTACATATTCACCGCCAAACCCACTGGCTCCAGGTCATCTATAAGTCTTTACTAGTTAAAGCTCTGCCTTATCTCAGCTCCCTGGTCACCATAGCAACACCCACCCGTAGCACACACTCCACAGGTATATCTCACTGGTCATCCCCAAAGTCAACAGCTCTGTTGGCTGCCTTTCCTTCCAGTTCTCTGCTGCCAATGACTAGAACGAATTGCAAAAATTGGAGACTTATATCTCCCTCACTAACTTTAAGCATCAGGTATCTGATCAGCTTACCGATTGCTGCAGCTGTACACCGCCCATCTGTAAATAGCCCATCTAACTACCTACCTCATCCCCATATTGTTTTTATTTACTTTTTTTTGCTCTATGGCACACCACTATTTCTACTTGCACATCATCATCTGCACATCTATCACTTTAGTGTTAATTTGCTAAATTGTAATTACTTTGCTACTATGGCCTATGTAATGCCTTACCTCCTTACTCCATTTGCACACACTGTATACAGATTTTTCTATTGTGCTATTGACTGTACTTTTGTTTATCTCACGTGTAACTCTGTGTTGTTGTTTTTTGTCGCACTGCTTTGCTTTATCTTGGCCAGGTCGCAGCTGTAAATGAGAACTTGTTCTCAACTGGCCTACCTTAAATAAAGGTGAAATAAAAAATAAAAAACATTTAAAAAAACACTAACTCTGTACTGGTACATAGCCCCGTTATATTAATTTCATTGTGTTACTTTTCATTATTTTTTACTTTAGTTTATTTGGTAAATATTTTCTTAACTCTTCTTGAATTGTACTGTTGGTTAAGGGCTTGTAAGTAAGCATTTCACGGTAATGTCTACACTTTTTGTATTCGGCACATGTGACAAATACATTTTGATTTGATTTGACCCAACACCTCCAGGCTGTGTAAGGGCTATTTGACCAAGAAGGAAAGTGATGGAGTGCTGCATCAGATGACCTGGCCTACACAACCAGGCCTACACCCGACCTCAACCCAATTGAGATGGGCCGGAGAGTGAAGGAGAAGCAGCCAACAAGTGCTCAGCATATGTGGGAACTCCTTCAAGACTGTTGGAAAAGCATTCCAGGTGAAGCTGGTTGAGGCAATGCCAAGAGTGTGCAAAGCTGTCATCAAGGCAAAGGGTGGCTACTTTTACTATCACTTTTTTGGTTGGTTACTACATGATTCCAAATGTGTTATTTCATAGTTGATGTCTTCGCTATTATTCTACAGTGTAGAAAATAGTAAAAAATAAAGAAAAACCATTGAATGAGTAGGTGTGTCCAAACATTTGACTGGTACTCTTTATATTTACTTTTTTTGCCTGTTTTGCATGTTATGTTGGCATTAATATGTGTCACATATAAGTTTGCAATGTAAAAAATAATACAATAATAATTGAGTTAATAAAGTCGCATACCAACATGGTCTCTTTTTATACTAAGGCAACTCCAAAATGCAGGTGTTTCCGCTAGAGGTCGACCGATTAATCGGAATGGCCGATTAATTAGGGCCGATTTCAAGTTTTCATAACAATCGGAAATCGGTATTTTTGGACACCGATCTGGCCAATATATTTTTTTAATGTTTTAAATGTAATCTTTATTGAACTAGGCAAGTCAGTTAAGAACACATTCTTATTTTCAATGACGGCCTAGGAACGGTGGGTTAACTGCCTCGTTCAGATTTTCACCTTGTCAGCTCGGGGGATTCAATCTTGCAACCTTACAGTTAACTAGTCCAACGCTCTAACCACCTGCCTCTCATTACACTCCACGAGGAGACTGCCTGTTACGTGAATGCAGTAAGCCAAGGTAAGTTGCTAGCTAGAATTAAACTTATCTTATAAAAAACAATCAATCAATCATAATCACTAGTTAACATCATGGTTGATGATATTACTAGTTTATCTAGTAATCTAGTGTCCTGTGTTGCATATAATCGATGAGGTGTGTATCGATGCATATTTAGCTAAAAGAAATCCATATTAGCAGGCAATATTAACCAGGTGAAATTGTGTCACTTCTCTTGCATTCATTGCACGCAGAGTCAGTGTATATGCAACAGTTTGGGCCGCCTAATTTGCCAGAATTGTATGTAATTATGACATAACATTGAAGGAATATTTAGACTAATGGATGCCACCCCTTAGATAAAATACGGAACGGTTCCGTATTTCACTGAAAGAATAAACATCTTGTTTTTGAGATGATAGTTTCCGGATTCGACCATATTAATGACCTAAGGCTCGTATTTCTGTGTGTTATTATGTTATAACTATGATTTGATAGAGCAGTCTGACTGAGCGGTGGTAGGCAGCAGCAGGCTCGTAAGCATTCATTCAAACAGCACTTTTGTGCGTTTTGCCAGCAGATCTTCGTTGTGCATCAAGCATTGCGCTGTTTATGACTTCAAGCCTATCAACTCCCGAGATGAGGCTGGTGTAACCGATGTGAACTGGCTAGCTAGTTAGCGGGGTACGCGCTAATAGCGTTTCAAACGTCACTCGCTCTAAGACTTGGAGTGGTTGTTCCCCTTGCTCTGCATGGGTAATGCTGCTTCGAGGTTGGCTGTTGTCGTTGTGTTCCTGGTTCGAGCCCAGGGAGGAGCGAGGAGAGGGACGGAAGCTATACTGTTACACTGGCAATACTAAAGTGCCTATAAGAACATCCAATAGTCAAAGGTTAATGAAATACAAATGGTATAGAGAGAAATAGTCCTATAATTCCTATAATAACTACAACCTTAAACTTCTTACCTGGGAATATTGAAGACTCATGTTAAAAGGAACCACCAGCTTTCATGTGTTCTTATGTTCTGAGCAAGGAACTGAAACGTTAGCTTTCTTACATGGCAAATATTGCACTTTTACTTTCTTCTCCAAAACTTTGTTTTTGCATTATTTAAACCAAATTGAACATGTTTCATTATTTATTTGAGGCTAAATTGATTTTATTGATGTATTATATTAAGTTAAAATAAGTGTTCATTCAATATTGTTGTAATTAACAACAATTAACAAATAAAAAAAATAGAAATTGGCCGATTAATCGGCATCGGATTTTTTTGGTCCTTCAATAATCGGTATCGGTATCGGCGTTGAAAAAACATAATCGGTCTACCTCTAGTTTCCGCCTAGCTCAGTACTGGGTAGCCTAGTGGTTAGAGCGGTGGAATAGCAACCGGAAGGTTGCAAGTTCAAAACCCTGAGCTGACAAGGTACAAATCTGTCGTTCTGCCCCTGAATAGGCAGTTAACCCACTCTTCCTAGGCCGTCATTGAAAATAAGAATTTGTTCTTAACTGACTTGCCTAGTTAAATAAAGGTAAAATAAATAAATAAAAAACTTTCTGTGGTGGTGGGGCAGCCAGCGGAAAATACAGAGTGTAGGGGTTGGTAATGTTCTCCAGTTGCGCCGTGATTGGCCAAGTGTTCCGTCACTCACGGGGACGCTACGTCACTGCAAAATCTAAGGGTAGAGCTCAAAGATTCAAGCCCCTTGGGTGCTGCCATACAGTTACATTAGAAGTGCCCATTTAAGAAGACTCAAAGACATTGTCCACAGATAAAATTATGTCAAATCATGTTATATCTACAGTAGCTTTGATTGGACTGATACTTTAACAACCTTAGCTAGCAAGCTAGCAGTCATCATCATGAATCAAGTCGACAATATACTGGCAAATCATTTTCAATCCTTGTCACATGAAGAAAAATAATGAACAGAAATTATGGATAAAACGTATCAGTGCTCATCGGCCATTGGACATAAACATTGATGGAAATGGCAAATTCAACAATGAGTGGTTTGGATGAAATCAGTGGCTGCAAGCATTGCAAAGCAATCACTAGCCTGATATTTAGTGGAGTGGGTATGTGGTCCCAAGTCTGGGTTTAAGGGTCTCTTCTCCAAGCTAAAAAGGATAAACACTCAACATTGGCCATGTTGTCAATCCAGCTTGACTTCTGGGACAACTGGGAACTCGAGAAAAAAAACTGACTGGGAAAATACATTTTAAACAGTCATTCAAATCCAAGTCAGGAACTCAAGCCTCTTTCTTGAGCTCCGAGCTGAAGATCACTGACGTCATCATGATTCAACCTTGTTTTTTTCCCCGAGTTCACAGTTGTCTTGAAAGCACCATAAATTCAGAGAATACAGGACTTTGATGACAGAGTTTGATGACAAGATTTTCCCACGAAGGACCGCTATGCCACCTTCCTGTTCAAGTGAGCACAGCACAACAAGGTGAGTCCAAAAATGTCTTGTTATCTGCTGCATAAATGATGTAATATGCCAGAGAGATATGAATACTGTAGCTAAGAAAGTAATACTAACATGCTGACCAGACCGGTCACGTCGCGTCTGCGAGCGTCGCAAAATAAATTTTGAAATCCATGTTATTCAATTATTGCACCCACACTGCTCGCACGCACCAACGAGTGTTTGCGTTGCCAAGGGCTAAAATAGAACTCCTTTCTATTTCTGACACAGATTGCGCTGCAAGTCCTGCCTCTCCCATCTCCTGATTGGTTTATAGAAGCAGGTACCCATTCAATGGGTGATTGAAAGATGAAATGTTTTGCCGGTTGTCGTGGTAAAAGTGTAGATTTTTTTTCTTTAGGTAAAAGTGTAGATGCCAATCGCCATATCATTTCAAAGATGAAATAGCCTCGAAGGGGGAGAGATGACTAGAAATGATTCAGTTGGCCATTTTATGTGTGGATTAATTGACGGAGTAGAGGACCTCGTGCATTTCAGGTAAAATAACAACTCAATGTTTATATCCCAGGACAAATTAGCTAGCAACAGCAAGATAGTTAAATAGGACAAATTAGCTAGCAAGTGCAAGCTAACTAGCTAAATTGTCAAACATGTTTAATGGTTTTCAACCTGTCCCCAAATGAATGTCATTGATTCAGAGTTTGTTTTGATATTTTAACCTGCGTGTCGTGATCGCCTTTGGTGTAGGGGGACAAAATACATTTATGCACGAAAGCGCACGATAGCGCACATGTGCAGCCGGTTTAGGTTCCGTGTAAGTGTATGTTGTGTAGTACTCTGTTAGTAGCCCATATGCCTCACCCTAATAATTTGCTCACTTCTCTCCTCATAATTTTGCCAACTGTTCTGACTTTCTGGTGCACACATAGCCTATGCCCTGTTTTAGAGAAATGAGTTTTCATTGTCTGCTTATATGCCCCCTTTATTTATCCTACGGTTCTGACTTGGTGTACAAGGAGAATAATTTAAGAATGGCCCATGTTCTGAATTCTGTAGCTGTACATTTAAAAAGTGCTGAACAAATAGTTATACTGACTACTAGCTTGTTCATTCATGTTTTAATCAATATTACGGATGGCCTCTTATGCGCTCGTCGTCCCCTTATGCCATAGTTTGTGCATCTCAGTTATCAGTAGAAACCACATTTGTTAAGCAAGTCAGCTATGTTTTTTAAGGCAGTAAATGAGGCTGAATGAACTGTTTCACTGCTAGGCAAGGCTCCGTTGATAGCCATGTGTAACAGTGGTAAGGTGTTGGGACTGCTTTTGGGACTCTGCTGTTGGGACAACTTTACTGTATGTAGGCCCTAAATGTTTGTGAGCACCTTTTGTCACAATTATAGTGCAATTAATGTATTGTTTAGTTTTTGATGTGTTGTGTGGTGACTTTGCTGACATGCATCTAAAAACAAATTGGGTAGTTTGCCCCACCAAGATTTACATGCTTTTCTGACAAACTGTTCCAAATTGTCAGAAAAATAATATTGATAATAATAATAACCCTCCTATTTCTTGATGACACTGGAGAAGGAGGCAACCGATTGTGTTTTTTTTGTTTGTTTATTTGTGTTTTTTGTAACTACTTTTTTAAACTTATTTTGTACATAATGTTGCCACTACCGTCTCTTATGAACAAAAATAACTTATGGACATCAGGACTGAGATTACTCATCACGGACAGGCAGAATCCTATTTTTCCTTTAATAAGTCTGACGAGCCCAACGCGAACGGTATACTGCTTTCTCAGGAACAGGCCCAGATCCCCGTGATTTCCGTGAAGGGGAGGTGGAGAAAAAGGGGCCAAAGGGCAGGCTGCTTTCTGAGAATTTGTGTGCGATCGAAAAAACAAACAATTCCTTCCATTCTGCTAGCAAACATGCAATCTTTGGAGAATATAATAGATTACCTACACGCAAGATTAAACTACCAATGGGACATTCAAAACTGTAATTTCCTATGCTTCACGGAGTCGTGGCTGAACGACGACACTATCAACATACAGCTGGCTGGTTATACACTGTACTGGCAGGATAGAATAGCGGCGTCTGGTAAGACAAGGGGTGGCAGGTTATGTATTTTTGTAAATAACAGCTGGTGCACAATATCTAAGGAAGAGTCGAACTATTGCTCACCTGAGGTAGAGTATCTCATGATAAGTTGTAGACCACACTATCTACCTAGAGAGTTTTCATCAATTTTTCGTAGCTGTTTACATACACTACAGTCAAAGACTGGCACTAAGACAGCATTGAATGAGCTGTATTCCGCCAATAGCAAACAAGAAACCACTCACCCAGAGGTGGTGCTCCTAGTAGCCGGGGACTTACATGCAGGGAAACTTAAATCCGTTTTACCAAATTTCTGTCAGCATGTTAAATGTGCAACCAGAGGATAAAAAAATCTGGACCACCGTTACTCCACACACAGAGACGCATACAAAGCTCTCCCTCACCCTAACCACAATTCTATCCTCCTGATTCCTGCTTACAAGCAAAGATTAAAGCAGGAAGCACCAGTGACTAGATCAATAAAAAAGTGGTCAGATGAAGCAGATGCTAAACTACAGGACTGTTTTGCTAGTACAGACTGGAATACGAGCTAAATTACTTCTATGCTCGCTTCGAGGCAAATGGCACTGAAACATGCATGAGAGCACCAGCTGTTCCGGATGACTGTGTTATCACGCTCTCCGCAGCCGATTTGAGTAAGACCTTTAAATATGCCAAATAGACAAGATCCTGCAACCATGGAGAGGTAAATACCTGTCTATTTACAGAAGAATTGCCCTGATTAACACCGTAGTCATATCTCAGTTTACTCACTTACTTATGGCGTTGCCTACTCCTGAGGCTTTGTTTTTAAAATCATATGAGCCAAAAATATTTCACTTTATCTGGGACGCTAAACCAGACAAAATAAAGCATGCCTATCTATATAATGAATATGAATTGGGTGGGTTGAGATTATGAAATATAAAAGCACTAAACCTCTCTCTAAAAGCTTCACTTATTCAAAAGTTTTACTTGAACCCTAAATGGTTCTCAAGAAGATTACTAAGAAAAGCTCATCCATTGTTTAAAAATGCCTTTTTGCCTTTGTGCAGATTGATTGAATTGAAAATTATACTTTTTTCAAAGTATCTCTCTTTTTCAAACAAGAATTGCAAAAATATTATGGCTGAACTCAAATGTCCTGGTTGATCAAATACCTGTATTTATGAGAAAGATGTTTGAAAAGGCTATTTTGTTCTTAAATGATATTGTAAATTGGAATGGTAGAGTTATGTCCTTCATAGAGTTATCAGAATTGTACGGGAAGGTCTGCTCAATCCAAGAGAACAACCAATTGATTACAGCGTTACCCCAAAATTAGAGGAGGCAGGTGGCAGTGGGAGGAGGTCGGGAACTGGTCTGTCTGTCCTATATAAAGGGTCAAAACTGGCGGAGGAATAAAAATAGCATAAATAGAAAAGTATACCAGTTATACAGATTGCAAAATAGTTGGGAAGAGATTTTGATGTACCGATTCCATGGTATGAGTTGATATATAAAACAACGCAAGATTCAAGGCTTTTCAGCTGAAATTATTGTATAGAATTCTTGCCACCAACAAAATGTTGAATATTTGGGGCATAGAAGCTCTGCAGATTATTTTGTGAGGATACAGAATCAATAGACAATTTATTTTGGTATTGCCCTCAGGTAGCCTGTTTCTGGTCTCAGGTTCAGGAATGGCTGAAAATGCATAGCATTGATCCTAGAAATAGTACTGTTGGGAGATCTGGAGAAACCGAGTAAGTCGATAACTAATACACTAATACTCTTAGTAAAAGTATTTATCTTCAACTCGCAATCTGTGGATTCTATTCGATTAGATAGATTGAAATTGTACGTTAAACATCACAGCATAGTTGAAAGATATATGTTGTGAAGAAATCCGAAGAGGGTGGCCAGCAGAGATACTGTAGGTGGGATGTGCTGAGTGAAGCTGAGGGTTGGGATGTGCTGAGTGAAGCTGAGGGTTGGGATGTGCTGAGTGAAGCTGAGGGTTGGGATGTGCTGAGTGAAGCTGAGGGTTGGGATGTGCTGAGTGAAGCTGAGGGTTGGGATGTGCTGAGTGAAGCTGAGGGTTGGGATGTGCTGAGTGAAGCTGAGGGTTGGGATGTGCTGAGTGAAGCTGAGGGTTGGGATGTGCTGAGTGAAGCTGAGGGTTGGGATGTGGAATTGGAGACAAGTGGGAGTGGAGTTGCTGTACCAGAGATAGAATGATGGTTAAAGATAAAAGTCAAAAATAAAGTCAAAATAAAACATAATAAAAAGTATGTTTGAATAACACTGAGGTGTTTGTACACATGCATATACACACTCATTCAAATAAACCCATGCAAGAACACATACATGTAATAGAGCCAGACATGCACACAAACATATACAGTTGGCTTTGCTGTTATGATTTTAGTTGTCCTTGATGTCCTTTGTTTTTTAAAGTTTTGTTGCATTGTTGTTTGCTGTTTTCTTCTGTCCTTTTATTTTTTCTCTTTAGTTCACTGTCTTGGTTGTTGGTGCATTGGGGGAGTTCTTGGGGGTGGGGAATGGAATTTATTTTTTATTTTTCTTCTTGGGGCAACTGTGGGAGGGGTGTCGAATGGTTGAGGGACAGCTATTAGGGAACTGTGGGGGGATCTTGGAGAGTTCTGGTTCACATTTTTGGCCTGGTGGGAGATCTGTCAACATGCCCTTGAGCGGGAATTGACCCGAGATGCTTCTCTGTGTTGCTCTGAATGGGAGTCTGTTGGATGACTGGTATGGTGTAGTTGTTGGGCGGCTTTACAGCAAGTATTTTGTATGTTTCGGATACTCAATGAAATAAAAATCTATAAAAAAAGTTTAAAAACATTCATAAGGCCACAGGGCCAGACGGATTACCAGGACGTGTACTACGAGCATGCGCTGACCAACTAGCAAAGTGTCTTTACTGACATTTTCAACCTCTCCCTGTCCGAGTCTGTAATACCAACATGTTTTAAGCAGACCACCATAGTCCCTGTGCCCAAGAACACTAAGGTAACCTGCCTAAATAACCCGTAGCACTCATGTCTGTAGCCATGAAGTGCTATGAAAGGCTGATCATGGCTCACATCAACACCATTATCCCAAAAACCCTAGACCCACTCCAATTTGCATACTGCCCAAACAGATCCACAGATGATGTAATCTCTATTGCACTCCACACTGCCCTTTCCCACATGGACAAAAGGAACACCTATGTGAGAATGTTATGCATTGACTACAGCTCAGCGTTCAACACCATAGCGCCCTCAAAGCTCATTGATAAGCTAAGGACCCTGGGACCCTCCTTGTTCACTCATGACTGCACGGCCAGGCACGACTCCAACACCATCATTAAGTTTGTCAATGACACAACAGTGCTAGGCCTGATAACCGACATCAACGAGACATCCTACAGGGAGGAGGTCAGTGACCTGGCCGTGTGGTGCCAGGACAACAACCTCTCCCTCAACGTGATCAAGACAAAGGAGATGATTGTGGACGATAGGAAAAAGAGGACCGAGCACGCCCCCATTCTCATCGACAGGGCTGCAGTGGAGCAGGTTGAGCGCTTCAAGTTTGTTGGTGAAGTGGACACCAAGGAACTTGAAGCGCTCAACCTGCTCCACTGCAGCCCTGTCGATGAGAATGGGGTACACCAAGACAGTTGTGAAGAGGGCACAACAAGACCTATTCTTTTATCCAAATGTATTTATTTTTATTTATTATTTTATTTTTTAAACTGCATTGTTGGTTAGGGACTCGTCAAATCAAATCAAAGGGGACTCGTAAGTAAGCATTTCACTGTTGTATTCGGCGTATTCGGCGCATGTGACTAATACAATTTGATTTGTTGTGATCTCCTTATTATTATTATTACTATTATTATGACCATCATTATAATAAGTAATGTTATTATCATTAGTAGACTTAGTATAGCAGCCTTGTGTAACCACCATGGAACTGTAGGCTTAAGAGTGCTTCATGTTTAGACTCACACAATGAGACATTTAGATTGTGTGCTACTGATTGAACTCAGACAAAACTAAAACTTTATTGTACATCCCCTCCACGACCACGACCCCACACATAACTCAAGTTCACAGACAAAATAAACAAAATTTAAGACAAAAATTGAAGTTTCTAAAACAGTTTGAATGATGTCTGTGAGTATAACAGAACTCATATGGCAGGTGAAAACCTGAGAAAACATCCAAACAGGAAGTGGGAAATCTGAGGTTTGTAGTTTTTGAACTCCGCCCCTATCGAATACACAGTGGGATATGGGTCATTTTGCACTTCCTACGGCTTCCACTAGATGTCAACAGTCTTTAGAACGTTGTTTCAGGCTTGTTTGACTAATGGGTCTGGCAGCAGCCTCGTTATCAGTCACGCGCATTTCACATGAGAGGTAGCTCTCGTTCCATTGCTTTTCTACAGACAATGGAATTCTCCGGTTGGAACATTATTGAACATTTATGAAAAAACATCCTAAAGATTGATTCTATACTTAGTTTGACAAGTTTCTACGACCTGTAATATAACTTTTCTGACTTTTCGTCCGATGTTCGGCTGAACCTGAATGCACGTTTGGATTTGTTTACAAAATAAGCTATTTGCACATAAATGATGGGCATTATCGAACAAAACAAACATTTATTGTGGAACTGTGATTCCTGGGAGTGCATTCAGATGAAGATCATCAAAGGTAAGTGAATATTTATAATGCTATTTCTTACTAATTTTGACTGCACAACATGGCAGAGATTTCTTTTGGCTGGTTTGGGCTCTGAGCGCCGTACTCAGATTATGCTTTTTCTGTAAAGTTTTTTTGAAATCTGACACAGGGCTGCATTAGGGAGAAGTGTATCTAAAGTTCCATGCATAACACTTGAATTTTCATCAACATTTATAATGAGTATTTCTGTGAATTTATGTGGCTCACTGCAAAATCACAGCATGTTTTTGAACTACTGAACATAACACACCAATGTAAAATGAGATTTTTGGATATAAATATGCACTTTATCGAACAAAACATACATGTATTGTGTAACATGAAGTCCTATGAGTGTCATCAGATGAAGATCATCAAAGGTTAGTGATTCATTTTCTCTCTATTTGTGCTTTTTGTGACTCCTCTCTTTGGCTGGAAAAATGGCTGGGTTTTTCTGTGACTTGGTGGTGACCTAACATAATAGTTTGTGGAGCTTTCGCTGTAAAGCATTTTTGAAATCAGACACTGTGGCTGGATTAACGAGAATATTATCTTTAAAATGGTGTCTAATACTTGTATCATTGAGAAATTTGATTTATGAGATTTCTGTTGATTTGTATTTGGCACCCTGCAATTTCATTGGCTGTTGTTCCGCTAGCGGAACCCCAGCCCTAGACAGGATATGGAGACAACTGGAAAAGGATGGATGAAAGTGACCTGTATGCCTACATAGGGCTACTAATCTTAGCAGGTGTGTATAGGTCCCGAGGCGAGGCTACATGTGACACGTCCCGAGGCGTGTCACGATGCAACTGAAAGTCTTTCACACTTTCTCAAGAATGCTACGATTTGATAACTGTGAGTCAAGACCTGCAAGACGTGTGAGAGACAAGCTGGCGGCCATAAGAGAGGTCTGGGAGAAGTGGGTGGAGCGTCTGCCATACCTCTACAACCCTGGGCCTGCAGTAACAGTGGATGAGTGGATGAGCAACTGGTTCCATTCAGAGGTACATTTTTATTTTCATATCTGTAATGGAAGTGATTTTCACTGTTAATGTCCTTATGTATTGCTGTAATATCATTGATTTATGAGATTGGTTTCTGCGACACTGATACTAATTACTGATAATAATCTCTTTTGTCAAAAGGTCGCTGTCCTTTCCGGCAGTATATGCCCAGTAGCCAGCAAAGTGCTATCTCTTGCAAAAAAAATTTTTACGCCTATGCAGTACCTTTAGCAATAATAATAATAAACCTTTACTTTAGTAAAGAAAACAATTATGACAGGCGTGTTGTAATAAATACGAGTGGTGTCCACTGATTAAACGCAGTCCTTCTGCACAGTGAAGAGGGAAAACCCAGATAATCACAAAGTTTGTGATGAATGACAGGTTGTTTCTAAATGCAAAATAGATTTGGGGTTGTCAGCTGTCTACCAAGCTTACACATATCGTGGGGGCAGAACACAAACAGTATTGTACTCTCTCTGTGCGTGTGTTGTACCGTACTCTTCAGGTGTACCTATGCCCTGTATGACAAGCGCTAGGGTAATTGAATGGAAGCAAAGCCCCGGGCTAAGATAACCACGGTGGGTGAGGGACTTGCCTAGTTAAATAAAGGTTAAATACATATTTTTTTGAAGCCACAGTGGGTGAGGAGCTTTACAATGTCCTCTGGGAAAAAAAGCGGCTTTCGTTGTCCATTCACTCCGTCAAATAAAGCTTTCACACTTTAAATAAAACAGAGACGTATGTGTCTTATATTGAATAGGAATTGACAGGGGCAAAGTGTAGCATGCTGGATGGGAAATCATAGACCCTGTGTGTGTGGGGGAGGATGTGTGTGTGTCTGTGTGTGTGTGTGTGGGGTGGGGGGGGGGGGGGGGGGGGTGTGTGTGTGTCTGTGTGTCTGTGTGTCTGTGTGTCTGTGTGTGTGTGTGTGTGTTTCCAGAGGAGATATGAAAGGTTTGTTGAGAGCATCTCTCCGCAGGCTCTCAGGTGATGGTTTGATGGCTCGATACTGATTGAAAAATGTCAAGAGCTCCTTTCATGTTAAAGTAAAGGACATTTGGTCCGCATTTTGAGAGGGAAAATAAACTATGAATGTCAACCTACCAACTCACTGTGTCTCAAAAGGTCTACAAGGATGATTTAGTAGAGAAGAAATTACCCACAAAATGGAGTCATGTGCAGGCTGATCGTTACAAAACGTAACATGCCACTTTGCTTGTCTGGACTTCTTATTCCTCCTTTCAAGCAACACTTTCTCCAACGTGTGATAGAAACACTTCAATGTAAACAGACAAAATACCAACTAAACCCAACCTGTCTGTGGTTTTCATCTGAGATTGTGTGCTTGTGCTGTGTGTTTCTTTCTCTAGCTTTCTCTCCCTCTATCTCTCTCTCAGCCTTGCTCTCTCCCTCTCTCTCTTTCTCTCCCCCTCTCTGCCTCTGTCTCAGATTGGCAAGCTGCATCACTAACAGTTATACCCCTCCCTGCTGATTAAATATGTTGCACAGACAATAGAATCAACTGCTAAGACTGGGGTTCCCAAACTTTTGGGGCAAAAATAATTTTGCACGCACAATTTTTCAGTTTTTGATTTGTTAAAAAAGTTTGAAATATCCAATAAATGTCGTTCCACTTCATTATTGTGTCCCACTTGTTGTTGATTCTTCACAAATAAATACAGTTTTATATCTTTATGTTTGAAGCCTGAAATGTGGCAAAAGGTCGCAAAGTTCAAGGGGGCCGAATACTTTCGCAAGGCACTGTAGGTGTTCCTTTTGTCCAGGTGGGAAAGGGCAGTGTGGAGTGTGATTGCATCATCTGTGGATCTGTTTGGGTGGTAGCGAATTGGAGTAGGTCTAGGGTTTTCGGGAGGATGCTATTGATGTGAGCCATGACCAGCCTTTCAAAGTACTTCATGGCTACCTACGTGAATGCTACAGGGCGGTATTCATTTAGGCAGGTTACCTTCACTTCCTTGGGCTCAGGGACTATGGTGGTCTGCTTGAAACATGTAGGTATTACAGACTTGGTCAAGGAGAGGTTGAAAACTTCAGCGAAGACACTTGACAGTTGGTCCACATGCTTTGAGTACACGTCCTGGTAATCCGTCTGGCCCTGAGGCTTTGTGATTTTTGACCTGTTTAAAGGTCTTGCTTGGCTACCAAGAGCGTTATCACACAGTTGTCCAGAACAGCTGGTGCTCTCGTACATGCTTCAGTGTTGCTTGCCTGAAAGCGAGCATAAAAGGCATTTAGCTCGTCTGGTAGGCTCGCGTCACTGGGCAGCTTGCGTCTGGGTTTCCCTTTGTAGTCTAATAGTTTTCAAGCCCTGCCACATCCGACGAGCGTCAGAGCCGGTGTAGTAGGATTGAATATTAATCCTGTATTGGCGCTTTGCCTGTTTGATGGTTCATCTGAGGGCATAGCGGGATTTCTTATAAGTGTCCGGATTTGTGTCCTGCTTCTTGAAAGCAACAGCTCTAGCCTTTAGCTCGATGTGGACGTTGCCTGTAATTCATGGTTTCTGGTTGGGATATGTACGTACGTTCACTGTGGGGAAGACGTCGTCGATGCACTTATTGATGAAGCCGATGACTGAGGTGGTATACTCCTCAATGTCATTGGTTGAATCCCAGAACATATTCCAGCAAAACAGTCCTGAAGCGTAGCATCCGTGTCATATGACCACTTACATATTGAGCGAGTCACTAGTACTTCCTGCTTTGGTTTTTGTTTGGAAGCAGGAATCGGGAGGATAGAATTATGGTCAGATTTGCCAAATGTAGGGTGGGGGAGAGATATGTATGTAAGGTTCTGCATTTATTTTCTTAGTCAACCTTATGTTCTGTTTCGTTGTGTTCTTGAACGTAGCCCTGTCTTTCATTTTTGCTCATTGATTTCACCTGTGTTAGTTACTCAGCTGGTCTCATCAGCTCCTTATTTAGTTCAGTTCATTCTGTTTGTGCCTTTGTGAGGTATTGTTCATTTTGACTCTACTAAGCCTTTTTCTAGCTCATTTGTGAGAATCAGTTATAGCCTTCAGTCCTAGTTTTGATTCACCTGCCTGTTTGCCTACCTGTGTATGACCATTGCCTGCCTATGACCACGATTCCTGATTGTAAACGGCAAACTTAAATCCGTTTTACCTCATTTCTACCAGCATGTCACATGTGCAACCAGAGGGAAAAAAAACTAGAGACCATCTTTACTTAACACACAGAGATGCTTACAATGTAGTGAATACTCAGTGAGAAGAATATGTAGATTCACACACACACACACACACACACACACACACACACACACACACACACACACAGACCATATTGGCATCCAACTGAGGATATGTTGCTTCTGAACGCAACTCAACACCAGTTGATGAGCTACTGGCAGAGACGGAGGCAGGCTGGGACAGAGAGAGCCTTCTGGGGGTGCGTTCACAAGTCAACAGTTGTTGATGTGTGTGTCTGTAGGTGGCAGATGTGCTCTCAGAGACTAATTGGCCCTTATTGCTGTCTCTGAGCGGGGGGGTTGTTTATTACTGCACACAGCTCGGTAGGGCCCAAGGGAGGTGTGTGTGTGTGTGCGTGCGCGTGGACAACTCTCCCAGTGGGGAAGAACATTTCTCATGTAGACAGACATATATTTGCGGGTGTTTTCTATATCATCAGGGGTGCAACTTTGGTTTTAGAAGTGGCGGTGACATGTTTATAAAAAAAAAAGTTTTTTCTTTTATCCAGTCGGATAAACACTCCAAATAGCCTATCCGACTGCTCGGAGATGTCTTCATGGTCCTAAAGCAGACCTTTGCCTCGTTTTGTATCACATTCAAATGAGAAAACTAGTGAGAAATGAGAAAAATTATATTTCAGAATGTGGGGGGACATGTCTCCAGTGAAATGTGCGCCCCTGTACGTCATTAATATATGCAGTAAGCCTACATCAAACCTGTCGGAACTAGTTAATTGCATGTGTTTCTTCTCATAAACAATGACAATTGATGGATGGTGATGAGTAACAGCAATGTTCAAAGTAAACATTGATAGGTATCGACGGTGTGTCACCAGCAACACAAACACATCGAAAGAAAATATTAACAATGTACCTCTTTTATATTAAGCCCCCTCTCTCTCTCTACACACACACAACCACACACACATCAAATCCCTGCATCTGTGGATTTGATTGGAGTGTCTCATTATGTGTCTGTACACAAACAAAGGAGAGAGATGTAATCTGCTCAAACAACAGGACATGAAGAGGCCTATGGTAATTGGCTGAAGAGACACTATCATTTACAACACTTACACTGGCATCTCATTAGAGAAGAGGGATACAGAGAAAGAGAGCGATACAGAGAGAGAGAGATACAGAGAGATACAGAGAGAGAGATATAGAGAGATACACAGAGAGAGAGAGATACATAGAGATATTGAGAGATACAGAGAGAGAGAGAGATATACAGAGAGAGAGAGATAGAGAGATACACAGAGAGAGAGATACATAGAGATATTGAGAGATACAGAGAGAGAGAGATACAGAGAGAGAGATACAGAGAGAGAGATACAGAGAGAGAGAGCTACAGAGAGAGAGATACAGAGAGAGAGATACAGAGAGAGAGAGCTACAGAGAGAGAGATACAGAGAGAGAGAGAGACAGAGAGAGAGATACAGAGAGATAGAGAGAGAGAATGAAAAATAAGATCATATCAAAGACAATGTGCACAAACCATGACAGGCACCATGATGGGCACAAACTGCATCTCCAATAGATACACACACACACACACACACACACACACAGGAGCCAACATGTGCCAGACAGTATCTACAGTATATCCAATAAAGACATGCCACAACAAGTGAAGAGAGAAGAGAACCCCAAACAAACAGCCCTTCATCTACAATAAAAACAGAGTTGGCTTCCTGTCCACTTGTGTAACACTATGCTATTAGCCCCCCACAACACCCCCTCACACGCACATCCCCCCGCCCGCCCACACACATACAGTACACACCTTAACCAGATTGGGAGAGGTTCTTAATAGTAATGTTTCGTCTTGCTCTGCCAAAGACAAAGTGAAGTCTACACTCTTAGAAAAAAACTCTTAGAAAAACACTCTTAGAAAAAAAGGTTCCAAAGGGTTATTTGACTGTACCCATAGGAGAACCCTGTTTGGTTCCAGGTAGAACCTTTTTAGTTCCATGTGGAATCCATTTGGGTTGCATGTAGAACCCTCTGTAGAAATGGATCTACCTGGAACCAAAAAGGGTTCTTCAAAGGGTTCTCCTTTGGGGTTCTACATACTACTTTTTTCTATCTAGAACCTAAGAGTAAACCTCCTGTGATGTCCTTCTTATCCTCCCCCCTCCTCCCCCTCTACTCCTCCTCTCCTAACCTCCTCCTTTCCTTCTCCTCGCTCTGATCTTTTATGAATTTTTTATCTAATTCTGACTGAAAGGTGCGCTCTGCCTCTCATGGAGGAGAGAAAGAGATGGAGGCGGGGAGTGAGTACTGCACACACTACAATTATTTAGGTTTAAAAATAATCTCAACTGAGACAGAAAGCACACAGAGCATTGAAATATCTTTTAAAATATGGCTAAAACGAATTGAATGACTCAACCAATTGCACTTTATGGCAGCAAAATAAGATTTCACCAAATGGGACAAAAAAAAACATTGAAACCCTGCATGCGTTCTGTCCAGAGGAAAACTACAAGGGCAGAATTAGGCCAATATACACTAGTAATAAAAACTCAAAAAAGAGCAATGAAGTTTTGGAAACATCTAAAATACAGTGACCCCCTCTCATATCATTACCAAGCCCTGCAATGCCAAGTGCTGAGCAAAGAACATAGTCCCCTCATCCAGCTGGTCATGGGGCTCAGTTCACAAACCTGACCTACTAACACACTGAAGGCTCCATTTTAACAAACCTAATGCAATGGTAAATCTAAGCACTGGCGGTAGCGCTGGTGGTAGCGCTGGTGGTAGCACTGGTGATGTCCGGTGATGTGTCAGTAATATTTTTGCTATTTTCACAGATGTTATTATGAGCGCAATAGCTGCCGGTAGTGCAAAAGGGCAGAGTTTTTATGAATAAACAAGTTGTAGGTCAAATCAAAATCAAATCAAATCAAATGTATTTATATAGCCCTTCGTACATCAGCTGATATCTCAAAGTGCTGTACAGAAACCCAGCCTAAAACCCCAAACAGCAAGCAATGCAGGTGTAGAAGCACGGTGGCTAGGAAAAACTCCCTAGAAAGGCCAAAACCTAGGAAGAAACCTAGAGAGGAACCAGGCTATGTGGGGTGGCCAGTCCTCTTCTGGCTGTGCCGGGTGGAGATTATAACAGAACATGGCCAAGATGTTCAAATGTTCATAAATGACCAGCATGGTCGAATAATAATAAGGCAGAACAGTTGAAACTGGAGCAACAGCACAGTCAGGTGGAAGTTGAAACTGGAGCAGCAGCATGGCCAGGTGGACTGGGGACAGCAAGGAGTCATCATCTCAGGTTGTAGGTGTGATGAGGGCTTGGCCACTCACTGGCCAATCAAGGCGTTCCATGGCTTAAAAGGATACTTTTGACAATGAGGCCCTTTATCTATGCTCCCAAGTGTCTCAGTGGTCTAAGGCACTGCATCTCAATGCTAGAGGCATCAATACAGACCCTGGTTTGATTCCGGGCTGTATTACAACCGTCCGTGATCGGGAGTCCCATAGGGCGGCGCACAATTGGCCCAGCGTTGTCCGGGTGAGGGGAGGGTTGGGCCGGAGTAGGCCGTCATTGTAAAATAAGAATTTGTTCTTAACTGACTTGCCTAGTTAAATAAAGGTTAAATATATATATATATATATATATATATATATATATATATATATATATATATATATATATATATATATATATATATTTTTATCTTCTACCCCAGAGTCAGATGAACTAGTGGATATAATTTTTAAGTCTCTGTGTCTAGTATGAAGGACGTTAGAGGTCGTTTCTCGAGCCAATGCTAACTAGCATAAGCACAATGACTGTAAGTCTTTGGGTATCTGCCCAAATCCTAAAGTATCCCTCTAAAGTCCATATCAAATGAAAAAGCAAATTTATTTACGAGAGTGAACACGCTGGAATTCAGATGCATGTTAGTTAATGAGAGAAAACCGATGGGCCGTGAGCGTCAACACCGTCAACAGCATCATGCACTTTAAAATTAGCAAGTACATCGCTTCTTCCCGAAGCAATGCTGGTTTAGTAAATGTTGACGCCATTGACTGCATCTCTCAATGTGGTTTGGGCTTAATACTACATGCGTTTGTCTCAAGTTCTGGAGGTTATTGACTGTCTGCATTCTCATCAACTCCAATTCGGCTGGAGGCACGGAATATTCTCGTCCTAGTCCATTGTGGATTGATACTACAGTTTATTAAATAGCATAGGCCACAATAACGAGTAGTAGCAACAGCAACAACAACAAAAAACATCCAGTGTTTGCTCAAGATGTTTGGAGTGTTGACAGTCAACATTTTGTCAAGGGGGCTGAAAAGGTTACAGCCTTATTCTAAAAATGATGACATTGTTTTTTCCCCTCACGAACCTACACACAATACATCATATTGACTAAACAAAAACAGGTTTTTACACATTTTTTCTCATTTATATTTAAAAAAAAATGAAATATCACATTTGCATAAGTATTCAGACCCTTTACTCAGTAATTTGTTGAAGCACCTTTTGCAGTGATTACAGCCTTGAGACTTCTTTGGTGTGACACTACAAGCTTTGCACACCTGTATTTGGGGAGTTTCTCAATCTTCTCAATCTTCTGTGCAGATCCTCTCAAGCTCTGCCAGGTTGAATGGGAAGTGTTGCTGCACAGCTATTTTCAGCTATCACCAGAGATGTTCGATCGGATTCAAGTCCAGGCTCTGGCTGGGCCACTCAAGGACATTCAGAGACTTGTCCAGAAGACACTCCTGCGGTGTCTTGGCTTTGTGTTTAGGCTCGTTGTCCTGTTGGAATGTGAACCTTTGCCCCAGTCTGAGGTCCTGAGCGCTCTGGAGCAGGTTTTCATCAAGGGTCTCTCTATAATTTGCTCTGTTCATCTTTGCCTCGATCCTGACTAGTCTACCAGTCCCTGCCGCTGAAAAACATCCCCACAGCATGATGCTGCCACCACCATGATTCACCGTACAGATGGTGCCAGGCTTCCTCCAGACGTGACGCTTGGCATTCAGGCCAAAGTGTTTAATCTTGGTTTCATCAGACCAGAGAATCTTGTTTCTCATGGTCTGAGAGTCTTTAGGTGCCTTTTGGCAAACTCCAAGCGCACTGTCGTGCCTTTTACTGAGAAGCGGCGCGGCTTCTGTCTGGCCACTCAACCACAAAGGCCTGATTGGTGGAGTGCTGCAGAGATGGTTGTCCTTCTGGAAGGTTCTCCCATCTCCGCAGAGGAACTCTAGAGCTCTGTCAGAGTGACCATCGAGTTCTTTTTCACCTCCCTGACCAAGGCCCTTCTCCCTCGATTGCTCCGTTAGGCCGGGTGGCCAACTCTAGGAAGAGTCTGGGTGGATCCAAAGTTATTCCATTTAAGAATGATGGAGGCCACTGTGTTCTTTGGGACCTTCAATGCTGCAGAAATGTTTTGGTACCCTTCACCAGATCAGTGCCTCGACACAATCGTGTCTCGGAGCTCTACAGACAATTCCTTTGACCTCATGGCTTGGTTTTTGCTCTGACATGCACTGTCAACTGTAGGACCTCATAAGGACATGTGTGTGCCTTTCCAAATCATGTCCAATCAATTGAATTTACCACAGGTGGACTCCAATCAAGTTGTAAAAACATCTCAAGGATGATCAATGGAAACAGGATGCACCTGAGCTCAATTTAGAGTCTCATAGCAACGGGTCTGAATACTGATGGAAATACGGTATTTCTGTTTTTTCTTTCGCTTTGTCAGTATGAGGTATTGTGTGCAGCTTTATTTAATCCATTTTAGATTACGCTGTAACGTAACAACATGTGGAAAAAGTCAAGGGGTCTGAATACTTTCCAAAGGCACTATACATGTGAGGCACATTCTCAATAAGCAAGATATAGCTGAGGCCTATTGTTGATATGGCGTTATGACAGAACATTTTCAATAGTGTGTCTTTGGTAATCGGACAAGAGGTGCCCTTTGGAAATGAATAGAAGCTGAATGGAGTATGCACTGCAGGTGCATGCGAACTGTGAATAATGCAAAAGCATGTCAGCAAAAGATTCACGACTAGACCATTTAGAAACCTCTCATGGATAGGCTCCTTGGCTAATGCATGGCCAGGACAGGAGTGAGATCAGACACATTGTTGTCTTTTCTTTTTTAAACAAACAAATCTAAAAACAAGCAATGGTTACAGGAAAATAACTTACATGCTTCTAAGTACCAGTGCCACCGGATTATCTCATCTCCCGTTCCATGATGGGTATATAGCCTAAGTATATGGAAGGGTTTTCACGCACAATCCAAAATATTAACAGGAGCCGGCTAAAATAATGTAATAGACAACATAGATAAAAGGGGGATGTCAGCTTACTGTTTTGCTGCTGGTCTTAAATATCCCCACCAGCGCATATTGAAATTGGCACTTTGCCACACGTTTTTAAAAACTGTTACGCCCATCGTTAAATGAGTGAGACCAAAGTGCACCGTGGAAAGTGTTCATCGTACCTTATTAAATGAGCACCAAACAACATATAAACAAATGTAAAGTTCTGCAGGGCTAGACAGCTACTGTGCAAAAACAAGATCCCACAAACTTGAGTTGAAAACAGGCTGCCTAAGTATGATTCACAATCAGAGACAACGATAGACAGCTGCCTCTGATTGGGAACCCTACCCGGCCAACAAAGAAATAGAAAGCTAGAATGCCCACCCAAATCACACCCCGACCTAACCAAATAGAGAGATAAAAAGGCTCTCTAAGGTCAGGGCTTGACAAAAACACCTAAGATATTACCAGCCTTGTCCATATAATACAGGTAAATTACTAATCTTGGCACTAAGATTTGAAAATAGAAGAGTTTGACAATTGCGCTGGCTTGAGGCCAGCCGAAAATAGAGCTCTGAAGCCTCAGGATCAAAACATCCAATCAGAATAAACCAAATGACAAAACAGTCAAAACAAAACTACATCACTTATTGGGAAACACAAGCACAAAGCAAAATGCAGTGCTATCTGGCCCTAAATCGACAGTACAACAATGGCCAACTATTTGACCATGGTTACCGTTCAAAAGCTTAGGAAAATCTTGACAAAGTAGTGAGCACAACCGAGCCATAAAAAAGGTCAGACAGAAAAAGCTGGCTGCAAAAAGAAGAACGGGTGTGTGATCACTGCATAATTAAAGAAACAGAGCCACACTTTCTCATTAAAGTCACAAAATACACAACAATTAGAGAAGATTACTTCTCTAAATTTGAAATTATACTAAAAGGTTTCAAAAACCTCTCAGATAAAGAAAAACTTCCAATCCTACAAGAAGAGGACAAGGAGATGTAGGTTGGCAGCACACTATGTAACAGCAGCACACTATACCAGAAGATGAGGGACTGTTAGTGACAATAAGTGCCATAAGATGTGAAAACATTTACGAATGATATATTATTAGCATGTTGTCCATTATTATTATAGTTGGTGTGTGTGTAACCGGTGTGAATTGGCTAGCTAGTTAGCAGGGTGCGTGCTAATAGCGTTTCAATCAGTGAATTCACTCGCTCTGAGACTTTGAAGTATTTTTTTTTGTTGAGCGATAGGTAACGATGCTTCGTGGGAGGCAGTTGTTGATGTGTGCAGAGGGTCTCTGGTTCGAGCCCAGGTAGGGGTGAGGAGAGGGACGGAAGCAACACCGTTACACATGTGCGCGTGTATGCACCAGTGGCGACCCTTCATTCAGGGCAGTTTTGAGCCACACCTGTTCAGCTAAAATATATACATATAATAATTGGCCTGTTTTGCATAAATTCGTGTCACATATCAGTTTGAAAACAAGGATTTATTTTTTATCCCTTGAGTTAATTAAGCCTCATGTAAAATATCCTCTCTTCTCGAGTAAGGCAGCTCCAAATTGCAGGTGTTTCAACCTAGCTTAGTGCTATCTGTGGTGGAAGGGCAGCCTGCAAAAATACAGAGCGTAGGTGATGGTCGTCTTTTCTTCTCCGTGATTGGTTCAGTGTTCTGTCACTAGTGGGGACACTACGTCACCGCAGAATCTACAGGGAGCTCTAGGCAGTTCAAGCCCCCTTGGGTGCTGTCATGTATTTACAGTTTAAAAATCTTAGCTAGCAAGCTAACTAGCTACACAAGCAGTCATCATCATGAATCACATCGACAATTTCAGGAAAATCCTTTTCAATCCTTGTCATATGAAGAGAAATTACAGATAAAACATCTGGGTGCTCATCGACCATTGGACATAAACACTACACAACAAGTCGGAAATCGCAAATTCAACAATGAGTGGTTTGGAAAGAATCCATGGCTAACTACAAGTGTTGCAAATCAATCCCTATTTTTTCTCCCCCGCCTATGCTATTCGGTGGAGAGGGTGTATGGTCCAAGTCTGGGTTTAAGGATTTAAAACATCTGTATGAAAGGGTCTCCTTTCCCAGCTTAAAAGGTTATAGACATTCACACGCAACACCATGGGACAAAAAAAGTGACCATGCCGCCAATCCAGCATGACGTCTTCATCCAGAGAATGCCAGACTTTGATGACAAAGTTTTCCCACAAGAAGGACCGCTGCACCATCTACCTGTACCTTCCTGGATACTGTATGTATACATACTGCAGCTAAGAAAGTAATACTAAATGTATGTTGTGTAGTAAGCCCATGTGTCTCACAAGCCCAAGTGTCTCACCCTAATAATTCAGTCCCTCAGAACTTATCCAACTGTTCTGACTTGGAAGTTCACATGTAGCCTATAACCTGTTTTAGAGAAATGTCATTGTCTAATATTGTAAGAGCTTTCCTTGTCTGGTTATAATGCACACATTATTTATCCTAGGGTTCTGACTTCGTGTAGAGGGAGAATACTGTGAGAATGGCCCGTGTTCTGAGTTTTATCGCTGTCCATTTCAAAAGTGCTGAACAAATAGGCGTAACTACTAAGTCCGTCTTAGCTCTATCAGTGTTTTAAACGAAATTACGGCTTGCCTCATCTGCTCATTATGCCCTTATGCCCCAGTTTATACACATATCCATTGTTACATTATTTATATAGGTCTAACCCAAAAGTATCTTATTCATCATTTTAGGCAATGTTGAAATTATCCATTTCATTGTTTTGCTCAATTTGTGTATTATAATTAGCTCATGTGCTTTTCTCCACAAGGAGGGGATACAGTGGCTTGCGAAAGTATTCACCCCCTTGGCATTTTTCCAATTGTGTTGCCTTACAACCTGGAATAAAGTCGATTTTTGGGGGGTTTGTATCATTTGATTTACACAACATGCCCACCACTTCGAAGAGGCAAAATATTTTTTCTTGTGAAACAAACAAGAAATAAAATTTTAAAAACAGAAAACTTCAGTGTGCATGAACATTCACCCCCTCAAAGTCAATACTTTGTAGAGCCACCTTTTGCAGCAATTACAGCTGCAAGTATCTTGGGGTATGTCTCTATAAGCTTGGCACATTTAACCACTGTGATTTTTGCCCATTCTTCAAGGCAAAACTGCTTCAGCTCCTTCAAGTTGGAATCTTTAAGTCTTACAACAGATTCTCAATTGGATTTTGGGTCTGCGCTTTGACTAGGCCATTCCAATACATATAAATGTTTCCCCTTAAACGACTCGAGTGTTGCTTTAGCAATATGCTCAGAGTCATTGTCCTGCTGGAAGGTGAACCTCCGTCCCAGTCTCAAATCTCTGGAAGACTGAAACTGGTTTCCCTGAATAATTTACCTGTATTTAGCACCATCCACCATTCCTTCAATTCTGACCAGTTTCCCAGTCACTACCGATGAAAAACACCCCCACAGCATGATGCTGCCACCACCATGCTTCACTGTGGGGATGGTGTTCTCGGGGTGATGAGGGGTGTTGGATTTGCGCCTGACATAGTGTTTTCCTTGATGGCCAAAAATCTCAATTTTAGTCTCATCTGACCATTGTACCTTCTTCCATATGTTTGGGGAATCTCCCACATGCCTTTTGGCGAAATCCAAACGTGTTTGCTTATTTTTTTCTTTAAGCAATGGCGCTTTTTTTGGCTTCCGTAAAGCCCAGCTCTGTGGCGTGTACGGCTTAAAGTGGTCCTATGGACAGATACTCCAATCTCTGCTGTGGAGCTTTGCAGCTCCTTCAGGGTTATCTTTGGTCACTTTGTTGCCTCTCTGATTAATGCCCTGTTTAGAGAGTTCCTAGGTCTTCATGGTGCTGCTTGCTTTATGGTGCCAATAGCTTAGTGGTGTTGCAGACTCTGTGGCCTTTTAGAACAGGTGTATATATACTGAGATCGTGTGACAGATCAAAGTCCACACAGGTGGACTTTATTTACAAATTATGTGACTTCTGAAGATAATTGGTTGCACCAGATCTTATTTAGGGGCTTCATAGCAAAGGGGGTGAATACATACGCATGCACCAAAGCGAAAATTGGACATGATTTGGAAAGGCACATAACTGTCTATATAAGGTCCCACAGTTGACAGTGGATGTCAGAGCAAAAACCAAGCCATGAGGTCGAAGGAATTGTCCGTAGAGCTCCGAGACAGGATTGTGTCGAGGAACAGATCTGGGGAAGGGTACAAAAAAAATTCTGCAGCATTGAACAAAGTGTCCTACATCATTCTCCAATGGAAGAAGACTCTTCCCAGAGCTGTCTGCCTGGCCAAACTGAGAAATCGGGGGAGAAGGGCTTTGGTCAGGGAGGTGACCAAGAACCTGATGGTCACTCTGACAGAGCTCCAGAGCTCCTCTGTGGACATGGGAGAACCTTCCAGAAGGACAACCATCTCTGCAGCACTCCACCAATCAGGGCTTTATGGTAGAGTGGCCAGACAGAAGCCACTCCTCAGTAAAAGGCACATGACAGCCCACTTGAACTTTGCCAAAAGGCATCGAAAGGACTTTCAGATTATGAGAAACAAGATTTTCTGGTCTGATGAAACCATGGTTGAACTCTTTGGCCTGAATGCCAAGCATCTGGAGGAAACCTGGCACCATCACTACGGTGAAGCATGGTGGTGGCAGCATCATGCTGTGGGGATGTTTTTCACCGGCAGGCACTGGGAGGCTAGTCAGGATCGAGGGAAAGATGAACGGAGCGAAGTGCAGAGAGAGCCTTGATGAAAACATGCTCCAGAGCGCTCAGGACCTCAGACTGGGGCAAAGGTTCACCTTCCAACAGGACAACAACCTTAAGCACACAGCCAAGACAGCGCAGGAGTGGCTTCGGGACAAGTCTCAGAATGTCCTTGTCCTACAATACTTCAAATGGTAGGCTAACAGCCTCTCTCTAGTCTCTCTCTCTCAATCATTATGAATTTACTGAACATAAATGTAACAATGTTTGTGTATGGTTCAAAAGTCAAAACCCATGTCAGGATTCATTATTATTGAGATCGAGTTACGCAAATCCACAAGGAGTCATTAGAAACCATATTTACTTAAGCAAATCAACATATCAGCTATAGGCAGTAGGCTTAAATGAGGCTGAATGAACTGATTCGCTGTCAGACGAGGATCCAATGATAGCCAGGTGTAGCAGTGGTAAGGATTCACTCCATGGTGCTGAAGGAAAGGTCTGCTGTCTGGACAGATTTATGTCGGCCCTGACAGCTTGTGAGCACTGTTTGTCACAGTTATAGTGCAATTATTGTATTGTTTAGTGTTGTGTAGTGGCTTTGCTGGCATGCATCAACAAAAAATATTGAGTTTGCCACACCATGCTAAAATCAACACTGGTTTGCATGTGTATGTGTGTTTCCCCACAGGGAGTGTTGTTCGCCTAGAGAGGAGATTACCCACAGTGCATCACTTTGTCAGTACTCACGGGAGGTTGATGATTCACTGTCAACACATGATGTACCGCACACTTTCCTCCTCACTTCTCCCTCTCTTTTCTCTCTCTCTCTTTTCACATCTCTCTCACCTTCCCCTCTTCCATCCTCTCATCACCCCTCTTCCTTTTTCCCATGCCTACACTACCCCTCTCTATTTTCCTCTCTCTGTTCATGCCTACACGACCCATTCCACTTTCTCACCCCTTTAGTTCACACATCTCTTTCTCTCGTTCACCATCACTCATTTCTTCTCTCATCCCTCTTTTGATCTCCAGCACCTCTTCCTTTCTCCTTTCAACTTCCTTCACCCTAACTACTCTTCCTACGTCTCTTCTCCTCTTTCTCACATACGTATCTATTATCCCTTTCACCCTTTCTAACCCTTTCATCCCAGCCATATATATTTCCCTCCCCTTCCCACCTATTGCCCTCATCTCTCTTTTCTCTCCCTCCTCCCCTTCTTCTCCCTTCCATTGCCTCTATGTTATGCTCTGTGAGCTAGGGAGAGGGGTAAGAGAGTAGAGTAGAGAAGAGAATATGACAGGGAGGGGAGGGGAGGAGAGATGAGGAGAGAGAAGTATGGAGAAGAGGAAAGAATATGAGAAGGTGAGTAGGGGAAGGCATAGGAGGACAGGATGAGGGGAAGAGAGAGGAGGATGGAGGAGAGGAGAGAATAGGAGAAGGTGAGGAGGGGAAGAGAGAGGAGGATGGAGGAAAACAGAGAATAGGAGAAGGTGAGGAGGGGAAGAGAGAAGAGGATGGAGGAGAGGAGAGAATAGGAGAAGGTGAGTAGGGGAAGAGAAATGAGGATGGAGGAGAGGATGAGGGGAAGAGAGAGGAGGATGGAGGAGAGGAGAGAATAGGATAAGAAGGTGAGGAGGGGAAGAGAGAGGAGGATGGAGGAGAGGAGAGAATAGGAGAAGGTGAGGAGGGGAAGAGAGATGAGGATGGAGGACAGGTTGAGGGGAAGAGAGAGGAGGATGGAGGAGATGAGAGCAGGGCTATGAATATAAAGGATGTCTGCGTGAGCAGTGGTTTGTCTCTCAGGTTTGTCATCTGAGACCAACACACACAGTCAGCACATTCTACTGAGGGAGAAAACCCTGGGGAGGCCTTACACACACTCTCTCTCTCTCACACACACACACACACTCAAACACTCACTCTCATTCACACACATACACTGAGTCATTTTTAAAGGGAAAATAGAGACGTTCCTCCCTTTTCGCATAGACCAATGCAAAAATAACATAGCATTATATATCTTTATGACTAGAATTGAAATGAATCAATATACGCACAACTGAACAAAAATATAAATGCAGCATGCAACAATTTCGAAGATTTTACTGAGTTACAGGTCATATAAGGAAATCAGTCCATTTAAATAAATTCATTAGGCCCTACTCTATAGACTTCACATGACTAGGAATACAGATATGGATCTGTTGATCACAGATATATATTTTAAAAAGTCTGGTGTGACCACCATTTGCCTCATGCAGCGTGACAACGCCTTCGCATAAAGTTGATCAGGCTGTTGATTGTGGCCTGTGGAATATTGTCCCACTCCTTTTCAATGGCTGTGCGAAGCTGCTGGATATTAGTGGGAACTGGAATCGTACACATTCATCCAGAGCATCCCAAACATGCTCAATGAGTAAGACGTCTGGTTAGTATGCAGGCCATGCAAGAACTGGGACATTTTCGGCTTGCAGGAATTGTATACAGTCCCTTGCGGCATGGGGCTGCGCATTATCTGCTGTCTGCTGTCTTCAACCAAGATCTCAGCGATCACTGCCTCATTGCCTGCATCCGTAATGGGTCAGCGGTCAAACGACCGCCACTCATCACTGTAAAACGCTCCCTGAAACACTTCTGCGAGCAGGCCTTTCTAATCGACCTGGCCGGGGTATCCTGGAAGGATATTGATCTCATCCCGTCAGTAGAGGATGCCTGGATATTTTTTTTAAATGCCTTCCTAACCATCCTAAATAAACATGCCCCATTCAAGAAATTTAGAACCAGGAACAGATATAGCCCTTGGTTCTCCCCAGACCTGACTGCCCTTAACCAACACAAAAACATCCTATGGCGTTCTGCATTAGCATCGAACAGCCCCCGTGATATGCAGCTGTTCAGGGAAGCTAGAAATCATTATACACAGGCAGTTAGAAAAGCCAAGGCTAGCTTTTTCAAGCAGAAATTTGCTTCCTGCAACACTAACTCAAAAAAGTTCTGGGACACTGTAAAGTCCATGGAGAATAAGAACACCTCCTCCCAGCTGCCCACTGCACTGAAGATAGGAAACACTGTCACCACTGATAAATCCACCATAATTGAGAATTTCAATAAGCATTTTTCTACAGCTGGCCATGCTTTCCACCTGGCTACTCCTACCCCGGACAACAGCACTGCACCCCCAACAGCAACTCGCCCAAGCCTTCCCCATTTCTCCTTCTCCCAAATCCATTCAGCTGATGTTCTGAAAGAGCTGCAAAATCTGGACCCCTACAAATCAGCCGGGCTAGACAATCTGGACCCTTTCTTTCTAAAATTATCTGCCGAAATTGTTGCCACCCCTATTACTAGCCTGTTCAACCTCTCTTTCGTGTCGTCTGAGATTCCCAAAGATTGGAAAGCAGCTGCGGTCATCCCCCTCTTCAAAGGGGGGGACACTCTTGACCCAAACTGCTACAGACCTATATCTATCCTACCGTGCCTTTCTAAGGTCTTCGAAAGCCAAGTCAACAAACAGATTACCGACCATTTCGAATCTCACCATACCTTCTCTGCTATGCAATCTGGTTTCAGAGCTGGTCATGGGTGCACCTCAGCCACGCTCAAGGTCCTAAACGATATCTTAACCGCCATCGATAAGAAACATTACTGTGCAGCCGTATTCATTGATCTGGCCAAGGCTTTCGACTCTGTCAATCACCATATCCTCATCGGCAGACTCGACAGCCTTGGTTTCTCAAATGATTGCCTCGCCTGGTTCACCAACTACTTCTCTGATAGAGTTCAGTGTGTCAAATCGGAGGGTCTGCTGTCCGGACCTCTGGCAGTCTCTATGGGGGTGCCACAGGGTTCAATTCTTGGACCGACTCTCTTCTCTGTATACATCAATGAGGTCGCTCTTGCTGCTGGTGAGTCCCTGATCCACCTCTACGCAGACGACACCATTCTGTATACTTCCGGCCCTTCTCTGGACACTGTGTTAACAACCCTCCAGGCAAGCTTCAATGCCATACAACTCTCCTTCCGTGGCCTCCAATTGCTCTTGAATGCAAGTAAAACTAAATGCATGCTCTTCAACCGATCGCTGCCTGCACCTCCCCGCCTGTCCAACATCACTACTCTGGACGGCTCTGACTTAGAATACGTGGACAACTACAAATACTTAGGTGTCTGGTTAGATTGTAAACTCTCCTTCCAGACCCATATCAAACATCTCCAATCCAAAGTTAAATCTAGAATTGGCTTCCTATTTCGCAACAAAGCATCCTTCACTCATGCTGCCAAACATACCCTTGTAAAACTGACCATCCTACCAATCCTCGACTTTGGTGATGTCATTTACAAAATAGCCTCCAATACCCTACTCAACAAATTGGATGCAGTCTATCACAGTGCAATCCGTTTTATCACCAAAGCCCCATATACTACCCACCATTGCGACCTGTACGCTCTCGTTGGCTGGCCCTCGCTTCATACTCGTCGCCAAACCCACTGGCTCCATGTCATCTACAAGACACTGCTAGGTAAAGTCCCCCCTTATCTCAGCTCGCTGGTCACCATAGCATCTCCCACCTGTAGCACACGCTCCAGCAGGTATATCTCTCTAGTCACCCCCAAAACCAATTCTTTCTTTGGCCGCCTCTCCTTCCAGTTCTCTGCTGCCAATGACTGGAACGAACTACAAAAATCTCTGAAACTGGAAACACTTATCTCCCTCACTAGCTTTAAGCACCAACTGTCAGAGCAGCTCACAGATTACTGCACCTGTACATAGCCCACCTATAATTTAGCCCAAACAACTACCTCTTTCCCAACTGTATTTAATTTTAATTTATTTATTTATTTTGCTCCTTTGCACCCCATTATTTTTTTATTTCTACTTTGCACATTCTTCCATTGCAAAACTACCATTCCAGTATTTTACTTGCTATATTGTATTTACTTTGCCATCTTGGCCTTTTTTTGCCTTTACCTCCCTTCTCACCTCATTTGCTCACATTGTATATAGACTTGTTTATACTGCATTATTGACTGTATGTTTGTTTTTACTCCATGTGTAACTCTGTGTCGTTTTATCTGTCGAACTGCTTTGCTTTATCTTGGCCAGGTCGCAATTGTAAATGAGAACTTGTTCTCAACTTGCCTACCTGGTTAAATAAAGGTAAAATAAAAATAAAATAAAAATTATCATGGGGCTGCGCATTATCATGCCCCAGTTGAAGGTGGCAGATAAATGGCACGACAATGGCACGACAATGGGCTTCAGGACTTGTCACGCTATCTCTGTAAATTCAAATTGCCATCGATAAAATTTTATTCTGTTGGTTGTCAAATCAAATCAAATTGTATTTCTCACATACACATAGTTAGCAGATGTTAATGTGAGTGTAGCAAAATGCTTATGCTTCTAGTTCTGACAGTGCAGTAATATCTAACAATAATATCTAACAGTAATATCTAACAATTCCCCAACAACTACCTAATACACACAAATATAAAGGGGTGAATAAGAATATGGATATGTAAGTATATGGATGAGCAATGGCAAAGGTGCAATAGATGGTATAAAATACAGTATATACATGTGACATGAGTAATGTGAGTTATGTAAATATTATTAAAGTGGCATTATTTAGAGTGCATTGTATAAAGTGACTAGTGATCCTTTTATTAAAGTGGCCAGTGATTGGGTCTCAATGTAGGCAGCAGCCTCTCTGAGTTAGTGATTGCTGTTTAGCAGTCTGATGGCCTTGAGATAGAAGCTGTTTTTACAGTCTCTTGTTCCCAGCTTTGATGCACCCTGTACTGACTTCGCCTTCTGGATGGTGGCGTTGTGAACAGGCAGTGGCTCGGGTGGTTGATGTCCTTGATTATCTTTTTGGCCTTCTTGTGACATTGGGTACTGTAGGTGTCATGGAGGACAGGTAGTTTGCCCCTGGTTATGCATTGCGCAGACCGCACAACCCTCTGGAGAGCCTTGCGGTTGAGGGTGGTGCAGTTGACGTACCAGGCTGTGATACAGCCCGACAGGATGCTCTCGATTGTGCATCTGTAAAAGTTTGTCCGGGTTTGGGTGACAAGCCAAATTTCATCAGCCTCCTGATGTTGAAGAGGCACTGTTGCACCTTCTTCACCACACTGTCTGTGTGAGTGGACCATTTCAGCTTTTCTGTGATATGTATACAGAGGAACTTAAAACTTTCCACCTTCTCCACTACTGTCCCTTCGATGTGGATAGGAAGGTGCTCCCTCTGCTGTTTCCTGAAGTCCACGATCCTCATCTGTTTTCCTGAGACCACACTCTGAGTGCCCTCACCTCCTCCCTGTAGGCTGTCTCGCCGTTGTTGGTAATCAAGCCCACAACTGCTGTGACGTCTGCAAACTTGATGTTTCAGTTGGAGGCGTGCATGGCCACGCAGTCGTGGGTGAACAGGGAGATTCCGACAACATATCTCGAGAAAGCCATGTTTCAAGGCAGCTGGGACCCGAGTCACCAAGAAAACAATTGGTAACACACTACGCCTTGAAGGACTGAAATCCTGCAGTGCCCGCAAGGTCCCCCTGCTCAAGAAAGCACATATACATGCCCGTCTGAAGTTTGCCAATGAACATCTGAATGATTCAGAAGACAACTGGGTGAAAGTGTTGTGGTCAGATGAGACCAAAATGGAGCTCTTTGGCATCAACTCAACTCGCCGTGTTTGGAGGAGGAGGAATGCTGCCTATGACCCCAAGAACACCATCCCCACCATCAAACATGGAGGTCAAAACATTATGCTTTGGAGGTGTTTTTCTGCTAAGGGGACAGGACAACTTCACAGCATCAAAGGGACGATGGACAGGGCCATGTACCGTCAAACCTTGGGTAAGAACCTCCTTCCCTCAGCCAGGGCATTGAAAATGGGTCGTGGATGGGTATTCCAGCATGACAATGACCCAAAACACACGGCCAAGGCAAAAAAGGAGTGGCTCAAGAAGAAGCACGTTAAGGTCCTGGAGTGGCCAAGCCATTCTCCAGACCTTAATCCCATATAAAATCTGTGGAGGGAGCTAAAGGTTCGAGTTGCCAAACGTCAGCCTCGAAACCTTAATGACTTGGAGAAGGTCTGCAAAGAGGAGTGGGACAAAATCCCTCCTGAGATGTGTGCAAACCTGGTGGCCAACTACAAGAAACGTCTGACCTCTGTGATTGCCAACAAGGGTTTTGCCACCAAGTACTAAGTCATCTTTTGCAGAGGGGTCAAATACTTATTTCCCTCATTAAAATGCATTTATAACATGCACTTCTCTGGATTTTGTTGTCTCTCACTGTTCAAATAACCCTACCATTAAAATTATAGACTGATCATTTCTTTGTCAGTGGGCAAACGTACAAAATCAGCAGGGGATCAAATACTTTTTTCCCTCACTGTATCTGTCGGCGCCATGCTTTCCATAGTTTATGCCTGCCCCTACCATAAACCCACCGCCACCATAGGGCACTCTATTCACAATGTTGACATTAGCAAATCGCTTGCCCACACGATGCCATACACGCTGTCTGCCATCTGCCCGGTACAGTTGAAACCGGAATTCATCCGAGAAGAGCACTCTTCTAGAGCGTGCCAGTGGCCATCGAAGGTGAGCATTTGCCCACTGAAATCGGTTACAACGCCAAACTGCTGTCAGGTCAAGACCCTGGCGAAGACGATGAGCATGCAGATGAGCTTCCCGGAGACCGTTTCTGACAGTTTGTTCTGAAATACTTTATGTTTACAAACCAGTTTCATCAGCTGTCTGGTCTCAGACGATGTGAAGAAGCTGGATGTGGAGGTCCTGGGCTGGCATGGTTACACGTGTTCTGCGGTTGTGAGGCTGGTTGGACGTACTGCCAAATTCTCTAAAACAACATTGGAGGCGGCTTATGGTAGAGAAATCAACATTCAATTCTCTGGCAACAGCTCCTTCAGCCAGCATGCCAATTGCATGCTCTCTCAAAACTTGAGTTATCTGTGGCAATGTGTTGTGAGACAAAACTGCACATTTTAGAGTGGCCTTTTATTGTGCCCAGCACAACGTGCACCTGTGTAATGATCATGCTATTTAATCAGCTTCTTGATATGCCACACCTGTCAGTTGAATGGATAATCTTGGCAAAGGAGAAATGCTCACTAACAGGGATGTAAACAAATGTGTGCACAACATTTGAGAGAAATAAGCTTTTTTGTGGGTAAGGAACATTTCTGGGATCTTTAATTTCAACTCATGGAACATGGGACAATGTAGAAATATAATGGATAGATGAAACAGCCTCTTGGGTAGGAAGAATCTGACTTTGTGTGTGTGTGCGTGTGTGTGTGTGAGTTATTTTAGCAAAGACAAAATACTGAGCATCTACATAAAAAACAGAAACAACATGGGCTACACTACACACCAGCAATTAAATATTCTGTTTTATACACACACACACACACACACACACACACACACACACACACACACACACACACACACACACACACACACACACACACACACACACACACACACACACACACACATTGACATATTAGTTATCCTCTTCCATGTGAGAAGCATTTTTAACTGCAGACCAAAATAAGTGTCAGAGAGAAAAGGCTTGGTGCCAAGTCTGCCGACAATGACAAACATCAGTGAGGTCACTTGAGACAGTCTTTGAAGCAGGGGAAGGAAAGAGGGAGAATTTAGGTGTGGACCCCCCCCCAACCCCCCCCCCCCCCCCCCCCCCCCCCCCCACACACACACATCATTACTCCTCTACCCCCCCCCCCTCTAATACTTAGTCCCGGAGCAATAACCAGTCAAATGTTTGCTCATCCATCTTGGTCTGGACATCCATGTCATACCCAGTCCCCATAGAGAACATCTAATAAGCTATAGTATACAATAACTAATTAAATCCTTATTGATTTATATACAGTACCACTCAAAATTTTTCTAAATTGTAGAATAATAGAGTAGACATCAAAACATATAGAATCATGTCGTAACCAAAAAAGTAATCACCCTTTGTCTTGATTTGATGACAGCTTCTCACACTCTTAGCATTCTCTCAACCAGCTTTATGAGGTAGTCACCTGGAATGCATTTCAATTAACAGGTGTGCCTTGTTAAAAGTTCATTTGTAGAATTGATTTCCTTCTTAATGCGTTTCGAGCCTATCAGTTGTGTTGTGACAAATTAGGGGTGGTATACAGAAGATAGCCCTATTTGGTAAAAGACCAAGTCTAAATTATGGCAAGGGCACAAATAAGCAGAGAGAAACGACAGTCCATCATTACTTTAAGACATGAAGGTCAGTCGATCTGGAAACATTTCTAGAACTTTGAAAGATTCTTCAATGGCAGTTGCAAAAACCATCAAGCGATGAAACTGGCTCTCATGAGGACCGCCACAGGAAAGGAAGAAGTTAACTCTACTGCAGAGGATAAGTTCATTAGAGTTACCAGCCTCAGAAATTGCAGCCCAAATAAATGCTTCACAGAGTTCAAGTAACAGAGACATCTCAACATCAACCGTTCAGAGGAGACTGCGTGAATCAGGCCTTCATGGTCGAATTGCTGCAAAGAAACAACTACTAAAGGACACCAACAATAAGAAGAGACTTGCTTGGGCCAAGAAAATGAGCAATGGACATTAGACAGGTGGAAATCTGTCATCAAGGGTGGCTACTTTGAAGCATCTCAAGAATAAAATATATTTTGATTTGTTTAACACTTTTTTGGTTACTACATGATTCCATATGTGTTATTTCATAGTTTTGATGCCTTCACTATTATTCGACAATGAGGAAAATAGTAAAAATAAAGAAAAACCCTAGTTAGCTGTCTATGGCTATCCAACACTGGAACTCTTCCAAGTCAAAGTAAGCTTTTGGTTTTATGATTTTATTGTCACCGGGGCCATCTGGTGTAACTTCTAAACTGCTGTTTTCTGACTGTACACTGTACTTCATGATTGTAGTGGGTTTACTACTTCTAGTAGTTCTAGTTGGCTATGACGTGACAACAATGTAGGCTGTGGTTAGTGGTCATGATATGAAGCTTTGGCTTGGAAAGATTTTTTCACCTGGTTACAGACAGCTGATGTGTTGTGCACTGAAGTCCACAAGTGAAGGGAAAAGGTGAGAGGAGGGAGCGTCTAGATAGTTGCGAGAAGGAAATATAAAGTGATCATGCTGTTTTTATGTGGCTGCTATGAAAGTGAACTTTTGTGTGAAAAGGGTTGCATTCATTCTGCCGATTATGTTGAAAATAATTTCTTAAATGGAAGCAAACGGAACGAAATGGGGATAAACATACCTTGACCCCAAGAAACTCTCATTGGCAACTGATTACACCCTACACCCATTGGCAAGCGATTACACCCTAGATCAGCAAAAGTGTGCAAGGAGGTTTTGAATGTGTCACTGTCACCTTGATTACTAAATATTCTCTTGACCTGTGCACCTACGTTGTACAGTGCCTTGCGAAAGTATTCGGCCCCCTTGAACTTTGCAACCTTTTGCCACATTTCAGGCTTCAAACATAAAGATATAAAACTGTATTTTTTTGTGAAGAATCAACAACAAGTGGGACACAATCATGAAGTGGAACGACATTTATTGGATATTTCAAACTTTTTTAACAAATCAAAAACGGAAAAATTGGGCGTGCAAAATTATTCAGCCCCTTTACTTTCAGTGCAGCAAACTCTCTCCAGAAGTTCAGTGAGGATCTCTGAATGATCCAATGTTGACCTAAATGACTAATGATGATAAATACAATCCACCTGTGTGTAATCAAGTCTCTGTATAAATGCACCTGCACTGTGATAGTCTCAGAGGTCCGTTAAAAGCGCAGAGAGCATCATGAAGAACAAGGAACACACCAGGCAGGTCCGAGATACTGTTGTGAAGAAGTTTAAAGCCGGATTTGGATACAAAAAGATTTCCCAAGCTTTAAACATCCCATGGAGCACTGTGCAAGCGATAATATTGAAATGGAAGGAGTATCAGACCACTGCAAATCTACCAAGACCTGGCCGTCCCTCTAAACTTTCAGCTCATACAAGGAGAAGACTGATCAGAGATGCAGCCAAGAGGCCCATGATCACTCTGGATGAACTGCAGAGATCTACAGCTGAGGTGGGAGACTCTGTCCATAGGACAACAATCCTAATCCTCTTTCTCCTCTTCTCTCTTCCGCACGGAATCTCTGCTTTTCTCCCACCCTCACAAACACTCACACTGATTATCTCCTCTTCTCTCTTCCGCACGGAATCTCTGCTTTTCTCCCACCCTCACAAACACTCACACTGATTATCTCCTCTTTCTCCTCTTCTCTCTTCCGCACGGAATCTCTGCTTTTCTCCCACCCTCACAAACACTCACACTGATTATCTCCTCTTCTCTCTTCCGCACGGAATCTCTGCTTTTCTCCCACCCTCACAAACACTCACACTGATTATCTCCTCTTCTCTCTTCCTCACAGAATCTCTGCTTTTCTCCCACCCTCACAAACACTCAAATATTAATGAACGGCAAACTGAATCCAAAAAAGCAACAGACACAAAATAAATAAATAAACCAAATAATATCTCTGTCGCATCTGCTGCAGTTGGTTCATTTCAATACCATCTCTGCGGGGTTATTGCATTGTTAATACGGCAACTGAGATGCAGGTGAGTGGAGGAAGGGTGGAGGATTGCATAGTCTCAGTCTCAAATTCATTTAAACGTCAGAAAGAGAAATCAAGTGTGTGTCTGCTGGTGAATGTGTGTGTGTGATAACAGGTTCAGGACAGGTTACTTTTAATATCATTGTGAGCTTGTTCAAAGCACTTTAGCTTTTAACATTACCTTCATAATGGGAGAACGATAGAGAGAACAAAGGTGGAGAGTAGAGAGACAGAAGAGAAGAGAGAAGAGACAGAAGAAGAGAGAAGAGTAGAGAGACAGAAGAGAGGAGGAGAGTAGAGAGACAGAAGAGAGGAGGAGAGTAGGGAGACAGGAGGAGAGTAGAGACAGGAGGAGAGTAGAGAGACAGGAGGAGAGGAGAGAGACAGAAGAGAGGAGGAGAGTAGGGAGACAGAAGAGAGGAGGAGAGTAGAGAGGACAGAATAAGAGAGGAGGAGAGGAGGGTGACAGGAGGAGAGTAGAGAGACAAAAGAGAGGAGAGTAGAGAGACGGAAGAGAGGAGGAGAGTAGAGAGACAGAAGAAGAGAGGAGGAGAGTAGGGAGACAGAAAGGAGGGGGAGAGTAGGGAGACAGAAGAGAGGAGGAGAGTAGAGAGAGAGAGAGGAGGAGAGTAGAGAGAGAGAAGAGAGGAGGAGAGTAGAGAGACAGAAGAGAGGAGGAGAGTAGAGAGACAGAAGAGAGGAGGAGAGTAGGGAGACAGAAGAGGAGGAGAGTAGAGAGACAGAAGAAGAGAGGGGGAGAGGAGAGAGACAGAAGAGAGGAGGAGAGTAGAGAGACAGAAGAAGAGAGGAGGAGAGTATAGAGACAGAAGAAGACAGGAGGAGAGTAGAGACAGGAGGAGAGTAGAGAGACTGAAGAAGACAGGAGGAGAGTGGAGAGACAGAAGAGAGGAGGAGAGTAGGGAGACAGAAGAGGAGGAGAGTAGAGAGACAGAAGAAGAGAGGAGGAGAGGAGGGAGACAGAAGAGAGGAGGAGAGTAGAGAGACAGAAGAAGAGAGGAGGAGAGTATAGAGACAGAAGAAGACAGGAGGAGAGTAGAGACAGGAGGAGAGTAGAGAGACAGAAGAGAGGAGGAGAGTAGGGAGACAGAAGAGGAGGAGAGTAGAGAGACAGAAGAAGAGAGGAGGAGAGTATAGAGACAGAAGAGAGGAGGAGAGGAGGGAGACAGAAGAGAGGAGGAGAGTAGAGAGACAGAAGCAGAGCGGAGAGTAGAGAGACAGAAGAAGAGAGGAGGAGAGTAGGGAGACAGGAGGAGAGTAGAGACAGGAGGAGAGTAGAGAGACAGGAGGAGAGAGACAGAAGAGAGGAGGAGAGTAGGGAGACAGAAGAGAGGAGGAGAGTAGAGAGGACAGAATAAGAGAGGAGGAGAGGAGGGTGACAGGAGGAGAGTAGAGAGACAAAAGAGAGGAGAGTAGAGAGACGGAAGAGACGGAAGAGAGGAGGAGAGTAGAGAGACAGAAGAAGAGAGGAGGAGAGTAGGGCGACAGAAAGGAGGAGGAGAGTGGGGAGACAGAAGAGAGGAGGAGAGAGTAGAGAGAGAGAGAGGAGGAGAGTAGAGAGAGAAGAGAGGAGGAGAGTAGAGAGACAGAAGAGGAGGAGAGTAGAGACAGAAGAAGAGAGGAGGAGAGTAGGGAGACAGAAGAGAGGAGGAGAGTAGAGAGAGAGAGAGGAGGAGAGTAGAGAGAGAAGAGAGGAGGAGAGTAGAGAGACAGAAGAGGAGGAGAGTAGAGAGACAGAAGAAGAGAGGAGGAGTGTAGAAAGACAGAATAAGAGTGGAGAGTAGAGACAGGAGGAGAGTAGAGAGACAGAAGAAGAGAGGAGGAGAGGAGAGAGACAGAAGAAGAGCAGAGAGTAGAGACAGGAGGAGAGTAGAGAGACAGAAGAGAGGAGGAGAGTAGAGAGACAGAAGAAGAGCGGAGAGTAGAGACAGGAGGAGAGTAGAGAGACAGAAGAAGAAAGGAGAGTAGAGAGGACAGAGGCTTTGACAGAGGAGACGGGAGATGGACAGAAGGGTGTGAATATGAGAGGAGGAGAGAGACAAGGGAAAGAGTGGTGAGGTGAGGGAGGGAATGTGAAAAAGCAAGAGAAAGAAAAGGGAGAATAAATAATAACATCTTTATCATGACATTGGTGGTCCCACAGTGCTCTGTCTATATTAGCCAGTGAGTCTGTAAATCTTTGAATAGAGTTTGTGTTAGGGATTATCCATATGTATACACAGGCACTAAGCCCTGTTGTCTTGTTAGGGGCTGTGTGTGTGTGTGTGTGTGTGTGTGTGTGTGTGTGTGTGTGTGTGTGTGTGTGTGTGTGTGTGTGTGTGTGTGTGTGTGTGTGTGTGTGTGTGTGTGTGTGTGTGGTTAGAGCTGTGGATGAGTAAATAGACACATATAAACCCATAGGACTTATGATCTAGCAGATCAAAGGCAAGTGACTTCATAAGGGTGTTACACCCACCCACCCACCCACACATTCTACTAAATATTGATTTATTTTTAACTCTTTATGCGGTGCACACTGCACAGAACTCCAGAATAATTATTACTGAATTATCACAGTGAATTATTGTGAAGTTTGTTAATGTGTCAATTAATCCCGTTAAGGATGGGTTGCCAACTGGCGATTTGACACCAAAACAAAATGTCATTCATTCATTCACACAAACACACGCACATAGAAGGGCCACTCTTTTGATCAGGCAAATCCAACACAACACAGAAGAGAGAAATACCATTGCACCCATGTGGGACGTATACACAGTTGTATATTGTGGCAGGCCTGAACAAACATGCTTATCCTAAATACACACCCTCATATAGAAACACACACATATTCTACACACCCACTGCGCCTAGCTCCAGCCATCAAAAGTTGAACCACAGATCCCAAACCAATAACTGCTGCTGGGGAAGATAAAATACAAAATGACACTACATCTTCTGACTATAGGCCATGCATATGCTGCGTTGTATGCTTCGAGTAGATCTGAGTTAAAAAAAAAAAACATTTCAGGCTTTTACGTTAAAACAACTAGAGCCTCTGCACACACTGTAATAACATGTGATTTAAGAAAATCCAGTATTGTTTTTCCTGATGGTGCTCTGACCAGGCATTATACGACTCATGATCATATATGGAATCAGAAATAGCAACACATTGTATTTTCTTAGATAAACTCAAATTAACTACAGTAACTGTTGGCATCTTATTTTCCCATTGTCCCAAAACCAAACTGTGGACTGACCTCTAAAATACATATGAACCGTGAGTTTGGTGAACCGTTACAACTCTAATAGGGGGAAGAAATAATAGTTGTCAACACTTGTATTTTCCACCCTTTCTCTCTTTATTTCACTTTAATTCTTTCTCTCACATTCTCTCTCTCCCTCTTTCAATCTCCTTCCTCCACCCCTTACTCTCCCTCCTCATTTATCTCTCCCTCTCTCTTTCTCCATACCTTCCTATGCCATTGATTCCTCTACCTCTTAAACTGCAATAATAGGCTGTTTCAACAGATCAATGGCACCCTTAATTATGGAATGGAGTTAATTATTATTCTCTGGACAATGTGACAGGCCACCAATTAGACCAATTATATTGGTCTATCAGGAAGAGAGTGCTCTGACTAATAGACAGAGGTATTGATGAGGCCTGATGACTATCATCAAACATAATTTACTCATATTTTAACTGGCCAGATTGGCTGTTATTGAATCTATGTCCCTCTCCTGCTCTTCTCTTTCTCTCTCCCTCCCTTTTTCCCAACTCTCCTTCATTCTCTCCCTCACTCCCTTCATCCCGATCTTTTCCCTCCCCCTCTCTTTCTCAGCTCCATTGCTATGCGGGATCTGTTCCTCAGAGTAGTGTGTGAGTCATTGTTTAATGTTTAATGTCCAGGTGCAGAGCTAGGTCCCACAGTTTTACACCCAGGCCAACAGCGGAGGGGGGGGGGGGGTATAGGTGAAGGTATAGGTGAAGGGAAGAGCTGTGCCCAACAAGAGGAGCATGAGGGAGGAGAAGAGAGGGAGGCGAGGGAAGTGAAGGGGAGGCAGGCAGAGAGGTGGGTAGGGAGAAAGAGAGAATGAATTCATGGAGGAGAGTGAAGGAGAGACAGATCGATAGGGTAACACATATAACATATCCTACTGAGCTTTACATCAGGGACATGCAGGCTAACTATTGCAGTAGGACATCCACACAGACAAGAACATCTAGGCTCAGACACTCTGGAGAAGGACAGTACACCACATATGTACTGTAGGGGTAGGCAACCCTGGTCCTGGAGAGATGCAGGAAATACAGGGTACTGTATTCCCTGTCTTAAGTCCCTGTCTTAAGTCAGTTAGGATTACCACTTCATTTTATGAATGTGAAATGTCAGAAAAATAGTAGTGAGAATTCTTTCTTTCAGCTTTTATTTCTTTCATCGCATTCCCAGTGGGTCAGAAGTTTACATACACTCAATTAGTATTTGGTAGCATTGCTTTTACATTGTTTAACCTGGGTCAAACATTTTGGGTAGCCTTCCACAAGCTTCCCACAAAAGTTGGGTGAATTTTGGCCCATTCCTCCTGACAGAGCTGGTGTAACCGAGTCAGGTTTGAAGACCTCCTTGCTTGCACACGCTTTTTCAGTTCTGCCCACAAATTTTCTACAGGATTGAGGTCAGGGATTTGTGATGGCCAATCCAATACCTTGACTTTGTTGTCCTTAGGCCATTTTGCCACAAGTTTGGAAGTATGCTTGGGGTCAGTGTCCATTTGGAAGACCCATTTGCGACCAAGCTTTAACTTCCTGACTGATATCTTGAGATGTTGCTTCAATATATCCACATAATTTTCCTACCTCATGATGTCATCTATTTTGTGAAGTGCACCAGTCTCTCCTGCAGCAAAGTACCCCCACAACATGATGCTGCCACCCCGTGCTTTTCGGGTTGCCAAACATCACCCTTTTTCCTCCAAAGATAACGATGGTCATTATGGCCAAACAGTTCTATTTCTGTTTCATCAGACCACAGGAAATTTCTCCAAAAAGTACAATCTTTGTCCCCATGTACAGTTGCAAACCGTAGTCTGGCATTTTTATGGTGGTTTTGGAGCAGTGGCTTCTTCCTTGCTGAGAGCCCTCTCAGGTTACATCGATATAGAACTCGTTTTACTGTGGATTTAGATACTTTTGTACCTGTTTCCTCCAGCATCTTCACAAAGTCCTTTGCTGTTGTTCTGGGATTGATTTGCACTTTTCGCACCAAAGTACATTCATCTCTAGGAGACAGAACGTGTCTCCTTCCTGAACGGTATCACGGCTGCGTGGTCCCATGGTGTTATTACTTGCGTACTATTGGTTGTACAGCTGCACGTGGAACCTTCAGACATGTGTAAATTGCTCCCAAGGAGGAACCAGACTTGTGGAGGTCTACAATTTTTTTCTGAGGTCTTGGCTGATTTCTTTTGATATGCCCATGATTTCAAGCAAAGAGACACTGAGTTTGAAGGTAGTCCTTGAAATACATCCACAGGTACACCTCCAATTGACTCAAATGATGTCAATTAGCCTATCAGAAGCTTCTAAAGCCATGACATCATTTTCTGGGATTTTCCAAGCTGTTTAAAAGCACAGTCAACTCAGTGTATGTAAACTTCTGACCCACTGGAATTGGGATACAGTGAATTATAAGTGAAATAATTTGTCTGTAAACAATTTTTGGAAAAATTACTTGTGTCATGCACTAAGTAGATGTCCTAACCGACTTGCCAAAACTATAGTTTGTAAACAAGAAATTTGTGGAGTGGTTGAAAAATAAGTTTTAATGACTCCAACCTAAGTGTATGTAAACTTCCCACTTCAACTGTATATTATTACATATCCATATTATTTAGGTCAGGTAGGGGAGAGGTGTGGTGCTGTAAGGTGTTGTTGTATATGTTTTTTGAAGCAAATTTTGCTGTTTGCTTGAGTAATTTAGCTTAGCGGTTAAGAGCGTTGGGCCAGAAACCGAATGGTCGTTAGTTCTTATCCCAGAACCGACTAGGTGAAAAATCTGTCTGTGCCCTTGAGCAAGGCACATAACCCTAATTGCTCCAGGGTCGCTGTCAATAACGTCTGATCCCTGGCCGGGACCCCACTATACGAAGGTGCCTCAAGGAGAGTGTGATATGCAAAAAAATGAAATTCCAATTCACATGCGTATAATACACACTTGTACATGTGTAAAATAGGACAAATGTAAGCACCCACCTCAAATCAAAGTGTATTTGTCACGTGCGCCGAATACAACAGGTGTAGACCTTACAGTGAAATGCTTACTTACAGGTCTAACCAACAGTTCAAAAAAGGTATTAGGTGAACAATAGGTAAAGAAATAAAAACAACAGTAAAAAGACAGTGAAAAATAACAGTAGTGAGCCTATAACAGTAGTGAGGCTATATACAGTAGTGAGGCTATAACAGTAGCGACGCTACATACAGGCACCACTTAGTCGGGCTGATTGAGGTAGTATGTACATGTAGATATGGTTAAAGTGACTATATATGATGAAGAGAGAGTAGCAGTAGCATAAAAGAGGGGTTGGTAGGTGGTGGGTGGTGGGACACAATGCAGATAGCCCGGTTAGCCAATGTGCGGGGGCGCTGGTTGGTCGAGCCAATTGAGGTAGTATGTACATGAATGTATAGTTAAAGTGACTATGCATATACAGTGCCTTGCGAAAGTATTCGGCCCCCTTGAACTTTGCGACCTTTTGACACATTTCAGGCTTCAAACATAAATATATAAAACTGTATTTTTTTGTGAAGAATCAACTACAAGTGGGACACAATCATGAAGTGGAACGACATTTATTGGATATTTCAAACTTTTTTAACAAATCAAAAACTGAAAAATTGGGCGTGCAAAATTATTCAGCCCCTTTACTTTCAGTGCAGCAAACTCTCTCCAGAAGTTCAGTGAGGATCTCTGAATGATCCAATGTTGACCTAAATGACTAATGATGATAAATACAATCAACCTGTGTGTAATCAAGTCTCCGTATAAATGCACCTGCACTGTGATAGTTTCAGAGGTCCGTTAAAAGCGCAGAGAGCATCATGAAGAACAAGGAACACACCAGGCAGGTCCGAGATACTGTTGTGAAGAGGTTTAAAGCAGGATTTGGATACAAAAAGATTTCCCAAGCTTTAAACATCCCAAGGAGCACTGTGCAAGCAATAATATTGAAATGGAAGGAGTATCAGACCATCAGACCACAAATCTACCAAGACCTGGCCGTCCCTCTAAACTTTCAGCTCATACAAGGAGAAGACTGATCAGAGATGCAGCCAAGCGGCCCATGATCACTCTGGATGAACTGCAGAGATCTACCGCTGAGGTGAGAGACTCTGTCCATAGGACAACAATCAGTCGTATATTGCACAAATCTGGCCTTTATGGAAGAGTGGCAAGAAGAAAGCCATTTCTTAAACATATCCATAAAAAGTGTCATTTAAAGTTTGCCACAAGCCACCTGGGAGACACACCAAACATGTGGAAGAAGGTGCTCTGGTCAGATGAAACCAAAATTGAACTTTTTGGCAACAATGCAAAACGTTATGTTTGGCGTAAAAGCAACACAGCTCATCACACCATCCCCACTGTCAAACATGGTGGTGGCAGCGTCATGGTTTGGGCCTGCTTTTCTTCAGCAGGGACAGGGAAGATGGTTAAAATTGATGGGAAGATGGATGGAGCCAAATACAGGACCATTCTGGAAGAAAACCTGATGGAGTTTGCAAAAGACCTGAGACTGGGACGGAGATTTGTCTTCCAACAAGACAATGATCCAAAACATAAAGCAAAATCTACAATGGAATGGTTCAAAAATAAACATATCCAGGTGTTAGAATGGCCAAGTCAAAGTCCAGACCTGAATCCAATCGAGAATCTGTGGAAAGAACTGAAAACTGCTGTTCACAAATGCTCTCCATCCAACCTCACTGAGCTCGAGCTGTTTTGCAAGGAGGAATGGGAAAAAATGTCAGTCTCTCGATGTGCAAAACTGATAGAGACATACCCCAAGCGACTTACAGCTGTAATCGCAGCAAAAGGTGGCGCTACAAAGTATTAACTTAAGGGGGCTGAATAATTTTGCACGCCCAATTTTTAAGTTTTTGATTTGTTAAAAAAGTTTGAAATATCCAATAAATGTCGTTCCACTTCATGATTGTGTCCCACTTGTTGTTGATTCTTCACAAAAAATACAGTTTTATATCTTTATGTTTGAAGCCTGAAATGTGGCAAAAGGTCGCAAAGTTCAAGGGGGCCGAATACTTTTGCAAGGCACTGTATGTTAAACAGAGAGTAGAATGAGAGTAAAAGAGTGGTTGGGGGGGCACACAATGCAAATAGTCCGGGTATCCATTTGATTACCTGTTCAGGAGCCTTGTGGCGTTGGGGTAAAAACTGTTGAGAAGACTTTTGGTCCTAGACTTGGCACTCCGGTACCGCTTGCCATGCGGTAGTAGAGAGAACAGTCTACGAATGGGGTGGCTGGGGTCTTTGACAATTTTTAGGTCCTTCCTCTGACACCGCCTGGTGTAAAGGTCCTGGATGGCAGGCAGCTTAGCCCCAGTGATGTACTTGGCCCTACGCACGAGCCTCTGTAGTGCCTTGTGGTCGGAGGCCGAGCAATTGCCATAGTAGGCAGTGATGCAACCAGTGCTCTCGATGGTGCAGCTGTAGAACCTTTTGAGGATCTGAGGACCCATGCCAAATCTTTTTAGTTTCCTGAGGGGGAATAGGCTTTGTCGTGCCCTCTTCACGACTGTCTTGGTGTGTTTGGACCATTCTAGATTGTTGGTGATGTGGACACCAAGGAACTTGAAGCTCTCAATCTGCTCCACTACAGCCCTGTCGATGAGAATGGGTGCGTGCTCGGTCCTCCTTTTCCTGTAGTCCACAATCATCTCCTTAGTCTTGGTTACGTTGAGGGATAAGTTGTTATTCTGGCACCACCCAGCCAGGTCTCTGATCTCCTCCCTATAGGCTCTCATCGTTGTGGTGATCAGGCCTACCACTGTTGTGTCGTCTACAAACTTAATAATGGTGTTGGAGTCGTGCCTGGCCATGCAGTCGTTGGTGAAAAGGGAGTACAGGAGGGGACTGAGCACGCACCCCTGGGGGGCTCCAGTGTTGAGGATCAGCGTGGCAGATGTGTTGCTACCTACCCTCACCACCTGGGTGGCGGCCTGTCAGGAAGTCCAGGATCTAGTTGCAGAGGGAGGTGTTTAGTCCCAGGATCCTTAGCTTAGTGATGAGCTTTGAGGGCTCTATGGTCTTGAAATCTGAGCTGCAGTCAATGAATAACATTCTCACATAGGTGTTTATTTTGTCCACTTGGGAAAGGGCAGTGTGGAGTGCAATAGAGAGAGTAGATTGCATCATCTGTGGATCTGTTTGAGCGGTATGCAAATTGGAGTGGATCTAGGGTTTCTGGGATAATGGTGTTGATGTGAGCCATTACCAGCCTTTCAAAGCACTTCATGGCTACGACCAAGTCATTTAGGCAGGTTGCCTTCGTGTTCTTGGGCACAGGGACTATGGTGGTCTGCTTGAAACATGTTGGTATTACCGACTCAATCAGGGACATGTTGAAAATGTCAGTGAAGACACCTGCCAGTTGGTCAGCACATGCCCAGAGCACACGTCCTGGTAACCCAGTGGCCTTCTGAATGTTCACCAGTTTAAAGGTCTTACTCACGCTGGATACGGAGAGCGTGATCACACAGTCGTCCGGAACAGCTGATGCTCTCATGCATGCCTCAGTGTTGCTTGCCTCGAAGTGAGCATAGAAGTGATTTAGCTCGTCTGGCAGGCTCGTGTCACTGGGCAGCTTACGGCTATGCTTCCCTTTGTAGTCTGTAATAGTTTGCAAGCCCTATCACATAAGACGAGCATCAGAGCCGGTGTAGTAAGATTCAATCTTAGCCCTGTATTGACGCTTTGCCTGTTTGATGGTTCGTCGCAAGGCATAGCAGGATTTCTTATAAGCTTCCGGGTTAGAGTCCCGCACCTTGAAAGCGGTAGCGCTAACCTTTAGCTCAGTGCAAATGTTGCCTGTAATCCATGGATTCTGGTTGAGGTATGTACGTAAAGTCACTGTGGGGACGACGTCCTCGATGCACTTATTGATAAAGCCAGTGACTGATGTGGTGTACTCCTCAATGCCATCGGAAGAATCCCAGAACATATTCCAGTCTGTGATAGCAAAACAGTCCTGTAGTTTAGCATCTGCTTCATCGGGGTGGCAGGGTAGCCTAGTGGTTAGAGCGTTGGACTGGAAGGTTGCAAGTTCAAACCCCCGAGCTGACAAGGTACAAATCTGTCGTTCTGCCCCTGAACAGGCAGTTAACCCACTGTTCCTAGGCCATCATTGAAAATAAGAATTTGTTCTTAACTGACTTGCCTAGTTAAATAAAGGTAAAATTTAAAAAAAATAAAAAATCTGACCACATCAAGGCAAAGGTTGGCTACTTTGAAGAACCTCAAATGTAAAATTTGTTTAACATTTTTTGGTTACTACATATGTGTTATTACATAGTGTTGATGTCTTCACTATTATTCTACAATGTAGAAAATAGCAAAAATAAAGAAAAACCCTGGAATGAGTAGGTGTGTCCAAACCTTTGACTGGTACTGTACATGTAAGTTGATTATACAGACAATTTAGAATTTTAAACAATACTACTTCGCACAAATACAATAATTAATGCAGTCAATCTCTTCTCTACTTTGAGCCAAGAAAGACTGACTGGAAACTTGTTGCAGGTTCTCCAGATAACAGACAAATGAAGCACTAACATTTTCACTCACAGAGGCTCCAGCGGTGAACTTTACTAAACTAATGGACATGGCTCAGAAACCCATCTACTGTGATTTATTTATATTAAATCACATTAATCAAACCCGGTTTGTTTGTTTGTCTCTCTGCTGTCCCTCTGCTACCGATGATGAATATAAGTGAAGAGTAATGACGGGTGCATTTGGTCGAGAAGATTGCCACGGCAACAACAAATTACCACAGCAACAATGACAACAACAGCGACATCAGCGATCTCATTAGCGTCGGCTGGATGCGCATCTCAAACTGGCGCAATGCACCATGGGTAAAAAGACAAATGACAAATCTACAGCACCAGAAACCTATTTATACAGAATAGACAATTTTACAACGAGAAAGGGAGAGCTAGAGAGAGAGAGAGCTAGAGGGAGAAAGCTAGAGATAAAGAGAGAGAGAGAGAGAGAGAGAGAGAGAGAGAGATGGAGAATGAGGGGAGAGACAGTCCCTGAGAAAGACCAAAGGAAAGAGACTGATAGAAAGAGAGTAGAAGAGCGAGAGAGAGAGAGAAGAATTCTGCGATGGGAAAACTCATAATAAAGTTAAGTTGGGGCCCACCTACACACTCAGATGCTCCAACACATAGCTTTATTGGTTTTTCAGGAGTTGTAACCCAATAACGGTATGTGTGGGACCGTCTGTGTGTGGGACCTTCTCCACCTCCATTATCTCCAGCTCCACTAGCCCAGACCACTAGACTGATAAATGCAGGGTATTTCTTGTTGCTCTCGCTCTCCCCGAGCTCCTTAATAGTTCTGTCCATCATGGAGTAATCTTTTTTCAGATCGATAGGAAACATAGGGGATATTAAATCTGCTATTTCGTCTACACTATAGTAAGAGTCTTCCAACAGGGCTGTGTGGTAGCTCATATATTGAGATCCTATCATCCTATCATCCATAGCGTCAATATCAATCTGGGAAATCTAATACATGGAAAGAGTAAGACATGAGGGAGACAGTGTGGAGACAGTGGGGAGACAGTGTGGAGACAGTGGGGAGAGACAAAAATGACTGTCTTCATCCTCAGGAACATTCCCCTGGTGTCTGACACCAACAAAACAATCCTCTGTCTAACATGGGCCTGTGGAGACAGGTGGAGACAGTGGGGGAGATAGTGGGGGAGAACTAAACTCCTCTCTATAGGAACATCCCCCTGGCATCTGACCCAGACACAACAGCATAGCTGTCTAACATTGGTCTCTAGTGGAAGCAGGGGGAGACGGGGGGAGAGTGAAGGATACATAAACTCCTGTTCTCTCTACAGGAACATCCCCCTGGTGTCTGACCCGAGCGCTTAGCTTCAGCTGTAAACAAAGAGCTCCCAACGACATGTTCAATTAATCAATGTCTCCCCACAGCAAGCCTGAAATATATGTTGTAGCAGGGAGAGGGGAGAGGAGAGAGGGGAGAGGGGAGAGGACATAGCAGGCCTGAACTATATGTTGTAGCAGGGAGAGGAGAGGACAGGATAGGATAGGAGAGGAGAGGAGAGGAGGAGAGGAGAGGAGAGGAGAGGAGAGGAGAGGAGAGGAGAGGAGAGGAGAGGAGAGGAGAGGAGAGGAGAGGAGAGGAGAGGAGAGGAGAGGAGAGGAGAGGAGAGGAGAGGAGAGGAGAGGAGAGGAGAGGAGAGGAGAGGAGAGGAGACATAGCAAGCCTGAACTATATGTTGTAGCAGGGAGAGGGGAGGGGGGAGAGGGGAGAGGGAAGGGGACATAGCAGGCCTGAACAGTATGTTGTAGTGGGGAGAGGGGAGAGAGGATGGGGGAGAGGGAAGGGGACATAGCAGGCCTAAACTGTATGTTGTAGCAGGGAGAGGGGGAGAGGGGGGGGGGGATATAGCAGGCCTGAACTGTATGTTGTAGCAGGGAGAGGGGAGGGGGGAGAGTACATAGCAGGCCTGATCAGTATGTTGTAGCAGGGAGAGGGGAGGGGGGAGAGGGAAGAGGGGAGGGTACATAGCAGGCCTGAACAGTATGTTGTAGCAGGGAGAGGGGAGGGGGGAGAGGGGAGGGTACATAGCAGGCCTGAACTATATGTTGTAAAGAAAGAGGGAACATGCTAGTTATTATAGCTGGGAATTGCCTGTAACCTCACAATACGCTATTATCACGATACTTAAGCACCGATACGATATGTATTGCGATTCGATACTGTGATTTTAATGCGATTCATTGGTCAAAGCACATTGCTCACCATATGTCTGCTGCAGAGGGACAAGAGAGAGTCATGAGGAAACTAGTTTTGATCCATCATGGAAATGAACGTTCTGAAAACTAATTGGCTCCCTGTTTTAAAAAAAGTCGGAGAACAAGCTATGAAGGAAATATACTGGTACCGGTACAGCCAACTAGCGGCAAAAACTATATTGAGATATTGCCAAAACGATACAATGTATAATCAAAAAGTATATCCCGATATGTACAGTTGAAGTCGGAAGTTTACATAGACCTTAGCCAAATACATTTAAACTCAGTATTTCACTATTCCTGACATTTAATCCCAGTAAAAATTCCCTGTTTTATGACAGTTAGTATCACCACATTATTTTAAGAATGTGAAATGTCAGAATAAGTAGAGAGAATGATTTATTTCAGCTTTTATTTCTTTCATCACATTCCCAGTGGGTCAGAAGTTTACATACACTCAATTTGTATTTGGTAGCATTGCCTTTAAACTGTTTAACTTGAGTCAAACGTTTCGGGTTGCCTTCCACAAGCTTCCCACAATAAATTGGGTGAATTTTGGCCCATTCCTCCTGACAGAGCAGGTGTAACCGAGTCAGGTTTGTAGGCCTCCTTGCTCGCACACGCTTTTTCAGTTCTGCCCACAAATTTTCTACAGGATTGAGGTCAGGGCTTTGTGATGGCCACTCCAATACCTTGACTTTGTTGTCCTTAAGCCATTTTGCCACAACTTTGGAAGTATGCTTGGGGTGTCCATTTGGAAGACCCATTTGCGACCAAGCTTTAACTTCCTGACCGATGTCTTGAGATGTTGCTTCAATATATCCACATAATTTTCCTACCTCATGATGCCATCTATTTTGTGAAGTGCACCAGTCCCTCCTGCAGCAAAGCACCCCCACAACATGATGCTGCCACCCCCATGTTTCACGGTTGGGATGGTGTTCTTCAGCTTGCAAGCATCCCCCTTGTTCCTCCAAACATAACGATGGTCATTATGGCCAAACAGTTATATTTTTGTTTAATCAGATCAAAGGACATTTCTCCAAAAAGTACGATCTTTGTCACAATGTGCAGTTGCAAACCGTAGTCTGGCTTTTTATGGCGGTTTTGGAGCAGTGGCTTCTTCCTTGCTGAGCGCCCTCTCAGGTTACATCGATATAGGACTCGTTTTACTGTGGATTTAGATTATTTTGTACCTGTTTCCTCCAGCATCTTCACAAGGTCCTTTGCTGTTGTTCTGGGTTTGATTTGCACTTTTTGCACCAAAGTACAGTGGGGAGAACAAGTATTTGATACACTGCCGATTTTGCAGGTTTTCCTACTTACAAAGCATGTAGAGGTCTGTAATTTGTATCATAGGTACACTTCAACTGTGAGAGACGGAATCTAAAACAAAAATCCAGAAAATCACATTGTATGATTGTAAGTAATTAATTTGGATTTTATTGCATGACATAAGTATTTGATCACCTACCAACCAGTAAGAATTCCAGCTCTCACAGACCTGTTAGTTTTTCTTTAAGAAGCCCTCCTGTTTTCCACTCATTACCTGTATTAACTGCACCTGTTTGAACTCGTTACCTGTATAAAAGACACCTGTCCACACACACAATCCAACAGACTCCAACCTCTCCACAATGGCCAAGACCAGAGAGCTGTGTAAGGACATCAGGGTTCATTTTAGACCTGCACAAGGTTTAGATGGGCTACAGGACAATAGGCAAGCAGCTTGGTGAGAAGGCAACAACTGTTGCCTCTATTATTAGAAAATGGAAGAAGTTCAAGATGACGGTCAATCACCCTCAGTCTGGGGCTCCATACAAGATCTCACCTCGTGGGGCATCAATGATCATGAGGAAGGTGAGGGATCAGCCCAGAACTACACGGCAGGACCTGTTCAATGACCTGAAGAGAGCTGGTACCACAGTCTCAAAGAAAACCATTAGTAACACACTACGCCGTCATGGATTAAAATCCAGCAGCGCACGCAAGGTCCCCCTGCTCAAGCCAGCGCATGCCTGTCTGAAGTTTGCCAATGACCATCTGGATGATCCAGAGGAGGAATGGGAGAAGGTCATGTAGTCTGATGAGACAAAAATAGAGCTTTTTGGTCTAAACTCCACTCGCCGTGTTTGGAGGAAGAAGAAGGATGACTCAATACAACCCCAAGAACACCATCCCAACCGTGAAGCATGGAGGTGGAAACATCATTCTTTGTGGAATGCTTTTCTGCAAAGGGGACAGGACGACTGCACCGTATTGAGGGGAGGATGGATGGGGCCATGTATCGCAAGATCTTGGCCAACAACCTCCTTCCCTCTGTAAGAGCATTGAAGATGGGTCGTGGCTGGGTCTTCCAGCATGACAAGCTGTTTAAAGGCACAATCAACTTATTGTATGTAAACTTCTGACGCCCTGAAATTGTGATACAGTGAAAGACATACAGGAGACATACAGTGAAAAGAATAGGTAAAAAAAATCTGTCTGTAAACAATTGTTGGAAAAATTACTTGTGTCATGCACAAAGTGGATTTCCTAATCGACTTGCCAAAACTATGGTTTGTTAACAAGAAATTTGTCTAGTGGTTGAAAAACGAGTTTTAATGGCTCCAACCTAAGTGTATGTAAACTTCTGACTTCAACTGTGACTGTATTGAGTGTTTCCCCCATTACTACTAGGTATAGCTAGCTAGTCAATTATTTGAAAGCTTATCCCGCAGCAGGCCTGTCTATGGTTAATGTGATATTCATGTTAACGTTAACAATGTGATATGCGTAGGGAATGAGCACTAAGGAGGAGACATACATTAGCATGACTGCCTCTCTCAGGCCTAGAGTGATGAGAGAGGGAACAGGGAAGTAAATTATCACCAAGGCCTAAGCCTAGCAGTGCACTTGAAGTTTTTGGAAGGTTTCCTGTTTGAGGAAGGTTCGTTTTTGCATTTTCCATTTTTTACCAACAATATTTTAACTTGTAAGGGTGCGCTGATACTAGATGTGTCTGAGCATAGACATTAGCATTCTATATGCTAACTACAGCGCTATAGTGTAAGTATTAGCATTCAGGCTGGGTGTGCTTAGCTGCATGCGGGGGCAGTGTTGGTGATTAGCAGGTACAGCTCTGATTCTGATTCAGGGCCAGGGCTCTGTCTGTCATAGTGTTAGTGATTAGCAGGTACAGCTCTGATTCTGATGCAGTGCCAGGCCAGGGATCTGTCTGTTACAGTGTTACGGCTAATGACACAGAACCAGAGAGGGGAGAGAGGAGACGAGATTTAGATATGCCCTGATTAGAGGACCATGATCCCATGTGAACAAGCTCCACTAGCTCCAGCTCCACTAGCCCAGACCACTAGACTGATAAATGCAGGGTCTTTCTTGGAGCGCTCACTCTCCCCGAGCCCCCTAATAGTTCTGTCTATCCTGGATCAATCTTTCCATTTTCTCTTTTGTCAGATCGATAGGAAACAGAAGGGATGTTAAATAGCTATTTCCTCTACACTATAGTAA